>NW_025334859.1:0-1020 GCF_020171115.1 Neogale vison
GATCACATTTTTATCATTTTATAGTGGGGAAAAGGGAGAGTTCAAGTAGCTCTCCCAAGGTAGCAAACCTGGCCAGCAACAGAGCCAGGACTGGAGCCTGACCCATGCTCTTCACTACAGTATCACCCACACACATAGGCACTGACTGATTTTACTGCAGACTGGAGTCCAGTAAGACACAATAGCAACCGTGCTGAATAGATTTACTCTAGGTACAAACTTCAGACAAAGCAAGTCCTCATGATTTTTCATATTACTTTTATAACCATCCCTTTGGCTTTTTGTTTTTAAAATTTATTTACTGTATCTGTAGTGATAAGGTCAGTGGAACAGAGCTGAAAATAAAGAATTTCATATTTAAATATAGGAGCAAGATGGAGCCTTTCTTAAGCAGTGAGGTCACTTTTCCACACTTTCTTGGAGATAAATTATATGGCCCACATCTGGACAGAAGCACGTGAATTGTGACTAGCATAAGAACTCTGGTTAGGTTTTTGTTATGATATTATAGAATTTTATGAGGAACATAATTCAAATATTACCACTCAGCCTAAAATTAGATGGAATCTGTTTCTTAAATTATGGACAACAGACTCTCAGGGATTTCAAATTAATAAAAAAGTATTTCAGGTCAATCATCTAAATTTTAAAATTCTTTCTTCCTTTTTCTTTTCTTTTTTCTTTTTCTACCCCTCCTTCCTGCCTTTGGTGCAAAAAGGTGGTTTTATTAAAGCAAAGGGAAAGGACTGGTGGACAGAAAGAACTGCACATGGGTCATGAGGAGTAGTGGCCTCTTGTATATTTTCAAGCTTTCTAATCTACAATCTACATATAGCCAAATATACAGATAGCACCATGTTCTTCAACCAAGTTGCCTGGCAAGGTCCACTGTCCCTCCTCCAACTTGCTGCGGAAGGCACGGTCTAGGAGGAAGTGGCTGAATCTGATCCATCTAAATGCAGGCACTGATCTAAGGTCACTGAGTCTCTAAACTGGCTGCTGCCACTAAGGTGACCCTTA
>NW_025334860.1:0-87770 GCF_020171115.1 Neogale vison
AGTTTACTGACATTCTGATGAGGTTCCCACAATGACTTAGGAGCTGAGTGTTATTTTACAGAAAACAGAAGTTTAGTTCTTGCTCACACAAACTGAAAAGCGCTTATGTGCCAGGCATGGTGCTGTTTGCTTTTCACACTGTGTTGTTCAGTCCTCGCTACCACTTACCAGGTCATGGAGTCTACTATTTCCCTCTCCTTGTTGAAAAATTTGAAACTTGGAGTATATAAGGAATGCACCCAAGTTCATGCAACTAGAAAGGAGTGGTATCAGGGTCCCAAAGCCCCAGGCTCTAAGCACCGGCTATAAACTTGCTTGGAAAATGTGGGAACGGCAGCAAAACACCAAGAGAAAACCAAAACAAGGCAGAAAATGGTACAAGAACAGAAAACTGGAAAAGATAGTAAGATTAAATATGGGAAAAGAGTGCTAGTTATCTTTATCTTTTTTTGAGGTCTGGGCGGGAGAGGAGACATGCTCTATGGGGCACCAGAGAGCACAGTTAGCTGGGGTGAACAGAAGTAAATTTTTGTTTAAATAACTTTTATTTATTTATTTATTCAAATATTGTTTTTAAGTGATCTCTGCATTCAACATGGGGGGTCGAACTTACAAGTCTGAGATCAAGAGTTGTATGCTTCACCAACTGAGACAACCAGGCACCCCTTAAGTACTTTAAAGTACAAAGATCCCTAACATCTCTAATGCAGCTTGGGTAAGAGGTGTTTCAATGTGCAGGGGTTAACCTTAGTGGATAACGCTCTAGTTAGGTGTGGAAAGAATGTGAGGAGTCAGAACTAGGTAAGTTATCAAATTCCCTTGCAACTCTCAGTTTTGGTTGCAGGACTCTAATCATGGAAACCTAAATGCATTTGCTAGGGAAGTTCCATAGGGCAAACCTGGAGAAAATGGGAAAATGTTCCATTTGAGAAAAAGAGCCACATTGCCACCTGGTGATCATAACAATTATTCTCTTTTACTCGCTGGTTTTTGAGTGTTTGAAAAAAAATCCCCCTAATATCCAGCAGTAATTAAGATAAAAGTTTCCTTAATTTGTTGACAACATTTTTTCTCCAGTGCATTTACTTTTATTTATCCAAGTAACAATGTTTTTGTGTCTGCATCCTCTTAAAATTATCTGGTAATTTCTTTGCAGTAATTTCCTAAGAAAGGAGATGTTGTGTCCAAGAGTATTGTTTGGTTTTGAAGTTTTCGACATGCATTTTCCAGCTGTCCTTCCCAGAAACATTGTGCCAGCCCGCCAGTTCACCAGCATTTTCTAAGGGTATCTTATTCTGCAACCTCACCAGCTCTGCAGAAAATCTTTAAGCCATTTCTTTGCCTATTTGAGTTTGTCTGTATGTGAGTATATATCCTCTTCTGTAAGTTTGTAGTTTTTGAATACTAGTTACATTGAACATTCAAATATGTATTTTGCAAACTTAGTTTTTCTTTTCTGATTGTCTTTTAGCCCACCCATCTTTACTCATAAGTAAAAATCCATAGATTTGTACGTGCTGTTTACAAAATACAAAAGTAATACTCTATTTTAAAAACAATGAACATCCTTACAGGCCAGGCATAGTGCTAGTTAAGCATATACATAAAAATAGCTCAGATTCTTTAGGGAGTGTTCTCTACCTCTCCTCTCCTCGGTCACTAAAAAATATTAACTCCCTTGTGTTAGGCACCGTACTCTGTGCTGGTGATGCATCCGTATCACTTGACCGTGCCCTCTTATATACTTTAGGAAAGAGGTCTGGTGCCTTTATCAAACTGTGACATTTCATAGTGCTTCCAGGAATCGGAGGGACAAGATTTGTACTGGAAGATCAGGACTTCAGTTCAGGCTCTCAGACAAAAACTACCTATTTTGGACCCATTATACGCCCGTTATTGACTACAGTGAGAAATTCACTTAGGTGAATGAAGAATCACCCATCTCATTATGGGCTGCTGTCCCTGTGCACGTTGGCAGGTCGAACACAGAAAGCAATAATGGTAGCTCCCACATATGGTACAACTGTGAATCAAGTACTGTGCTTGTTCCTTCTCTACTGCAACTCCCGAGTTGTGGTTTTTGTTGCCATTTAAGGAATGTAAGGCTGGAGTAGCTCCCAGTGAACTGGGATGGTTTTTGCTGGTAGTGGAGGGGTTCAATCTGGACACAGTAGGGAGGTTTGGTGAGCGTAATAAAAAGAAAATTAAGCCCGATATGAATTCTGGCTCCAAAAAAGAGTCTAAGTGTGACTCTCTCTCCAATGCAAGATGGGGGAGAAAAGTCCAGAATGAGAGCTTCAGAAAATTTCACTTCAAAAGCTATCAAAGGTGATCTATAGCCTTCATGAAAGACAATCTCTTTGAGGAATTTTTCAATTTTTTTCTGCTCAAATTCAGACTAGTTTTAAATAGAATTTATGATTAAATAGGGCACAATAAGACAATGTTCACCTCTTTTCATGTTCAAAATACCAATGATATGAAATAAATTTAAAAATAGGAATAAATCTTTAGAAGAATAAGAAAACATAGAAAGTATCCCATAAAGATTACAAAGTTCATATGAAGATATTATGAACTACTTTATGGCAATATATTTGACAACTTAGATGAAATGTACTAATATCTAGAAAACACAATTTGCCAAAACTGATCCATGAAGAAACAGAAAATCTGAGCAGATGTAATTTACTAAAGTAATTGAGGGGCGCCTGGGTGGCTCAGTCAGTTAAGCATCTGTCTTCGGCTCAGATTATGATCTCAGGGTCCTGAGATCCAGCCCCACATCAGGCTCCCTGCTCAGTGGGGAGCCTTCTTCTCCCTCTCTTTTTCCCCTCCTCCTTGCTCATGCTCTCCTTCTCTCTCTCTCTCTCACAAATAAATAAATAAAATAAAATCTTTAGAAAAAAAGTAATTGAATAAAGAATTTAAAACCATGCCATAAAGAAAGCTACAGGTCCAGATGACCTTCATGAGGAATTCTAAACATTTAAGGAAGAAGTAAAATTCCCACAAATTCTTCCAAAGAATATAAAAAGATAGTATACTCCCCACCTCATTTTATAAGGGCTGCATAACTTTGATGCCCAAACCTGGTAAGGACATTATAAGAAATGAAAATTATAGTATACCATGTTAACAAATAGAGTCTTGAACTATGAGAGACTATGGACTCTGAAAAACAATCTGAGGGTATTGGAGGGGTGGGGGGTGGGAGGTTGGGTGAGTCTGGTGGTGGGTATTAAGGAGGGCACGGATTGCATGGAGCACTGGGTGTGGTATATAAACAATGAATTCTGGAACAGTAAAAGAAATTTAAAAAATAAACAATTTTTAAAAAACCAAAAACAAATAGAGTCTCTTTTCTTTTCTTTTTTTTCCTTCCTTCCTTCC
The DNA here is from genome assembly GCF_020171115.1 of Neogale vison. NCBI lineage: Eukaryota > Metazoa > Chordata > Mammalia > Carnivora > Mustelidae > Neogale > Neogale vison. Next base: position 3,394 of record NW_025334860.1, read on the forward strand.
TCCCTCCCTCCCTCCCTTTTTCTTTCTTTCTTCCTTTTTTTCTTATCTATATCTATCTATCTATCTATCTATCTATCTATGTATCTTTACATCTATCTATCCATCCATCTCTCTATCTACCGAACTTATCTCATCTCATCTCATCTATCTAATGGTATATCACAATTGTATTAACTTTATTTTCAGAAAGCAATGTTAACTAGCTTTTGAAAACAAATTATTGAAAACCACCACACTGTAAGACACAAAGGAGAAAAAGCACATGATAATCTCAGTATGTATTGAAAGCACATTTGAAGGAGTCTGAGTACATGTATTTACTTGGAAGACGAGCCCAGGAAACACAAGTGAGAACAGCAGGCCAGTAAGACGAGGGTGGAAGGAACGCTAAGAGGCCTGCCCTAGTGAGCAGGCTGCCGTGAGAAATTGGGCAAGCTCGCTAAGGACTCGGAACGATGGGGAGAAAAATGCCTCAGAATCACTAGCAGAGGACAGAGGTGCTAGGACATTGATCCCCTGACTGTCCCTGCTTACACTTCCGGGATGCTTCTCCCAGCAGCTCAGCAAGCTCCCAGGTGCTTGAGAAAGCTCACAGGCAGGAGAGAGAGATCCAGGCTCGAGGTAGAAAGCTTCCAGGGAAAATACCTATCATGGTTACTACTGAACTCAGGAGGGACAAGAGGAGTATAGGGCAGAGCATCAAAACCCACGCTACAGAATCCAAGAAGATAAGGTAAGAGATGAAAAAAAGGCATGCACAAAAATTTGGTTAAAAATTTTAAGACTTGGGGTGCCTGGGTGGCTCAGTCCTTAAGCGTCTGCCGTCTGCTCAGGTCAGGATCCCAGGGTCCTGAGATGGAGCCCCACATCAGGCTCCTTGCTTGGCGGGAAGCTTCTTCCTCTCCCACTCCCCCTGCTTGTGTTCCTGCTTTTGCTATCTCTTTCTGTCAAATAAGTAAATAAAATCTTTTAAAAAAATTTAAGAGTTAACTAATTTTTCCTTGTAAAAAACACATACAAATGTCAATCTCAATTATTAGAAAACATGGGTTTGAAAGGTGGCAAGGGGTAGCAGATGCAGCTCCTACTTTTTGGGTCAGATATGGAAATATAGTAGCTTTAGAAATCATGATTTTGTTAATAAAATAGTGGTTAAGATGGATACAAAGCATATTGTATAAACACTACTACTGTTTTTTACCTGTGATATTTAAAAACTAATTCTCACAACAGCCCAATTGAATTGTTATGGTTGCTATTATCTTCCCATTTTACAGTTAATGAAACTTAAAAATGTTCAGAAACATGCCTAAGTCATGCCTAGTAAGTAGCGGAACTAAGAAATGCTCCCACACAGCCTGACTCCAGAACTGGTCCTCTTATCCACAATGCTATACTACGGTTTAATGTTCCAAATTAAAACCACAAACAGCTAAGTAGAAACAGAAAACAAATATTAAGATAATAGAGCTAAACCAAAAACCACCATTGAGTCCACTGAATGTAAACAGATATTCTAATCAGAAGTCAAGAGTGTTGGGGCACATGGGTTAAGCGGCTGACTTTTGATTGGCTCAGATCATGATCTTATCGGTCTGATCTCAGAGTCTTGAGATCAAGTTCCCATATCAGGCTCCATGCTGGGTGTGGAGCCTGCTTAAGATTTTCACTCTCTCCCTCTGCCCCTCCCTCCCCATTGGGCTCTCTCTCCTCCTCTATAAAAAGAAGGAAGGAAGGAAGGAAGGAAGGAAGGAAGGTAGGTATGGAGGCTGAGAAAAATCAAGGCCATCCCACCTCAGGTTTAGCCTTAGCATAAGTACAGCCATCTTAGCCCCAGCAGCCATCTTAGAACCCTATGCCCAACGGCTGAACTTTCCCCCACCCTGCTTTAGTAACAGGAATCCCCACCCTGCTTTAGTAAGCCCCACCCTGCTTTAGTTCCAGAGACCCCCACCCTGCTTTGGTTCCAGAAACCCCCACTCTGCTTTAGTAACAGGAACCCATAAATACCCCCGCCTTAACTAAGCTCAGGGTCCAAGTCCCTACTCCGCTGTGTCAGGTATACTTGGGCCCAAGCTTAAGCTTGTCAAATAAACCCTCGTGTGATTGCATCAGTGCTTGGCTCCTTGGTGGTCTCTCCGACGGGAAAACTAGGGCATAACAGGAGGGAGGGAGGGAGAAAGGAAGGAAAAGAAGAAAGAAAAAAATCAAGAGTGTTTCGAGGGCGCCTGGGTGGCTCAGTGGGTTAAGCCGCTGCCTTCGGCTCAGGTCATGATCTCAGGGTCCTGGGATCGAGTCCTGCATCGGGCTCTCTGCTCAGCAGGGAGCCTGCTTCCCTCTCTCTCTCTCTGCCTGCCTCTCTGTCTACTTGTAATCTCTGTCTGTCAAATAAACAACTAAAAAATCTTTAAAAAAAAAAAAAGAGTGTTTCGACTGGATAGAATAGTGAACTACATGCATGTAGTTTAGATTTGACACCAGAAGCAAAGGCAACTCAAGCAAAAACAAACAAGCAGGACAACGTCAACTAAAAAGCTTCTGCAGAGCAGAGACCACTAACAAAACAAAAAGACAATCTACGGACTGGGAGAAAATATTTGCATGTCATGTATCTGATAAGGAGTTAATATGGTACTCACACTTTGTCCTTCTTCTCTCAGGAAACTTTTATTCGTGGTTTCTAGTGCAAACTTCCAGAAAATTCTGTGTATGTAAAGGTTCATCTGATTCACATCACAGAAAGCAGCATAGTGCAGGGGGAGCTAGGCTCTGCAGTGACATTGCCTGACTTGGAATTCCTGACCCTGCTACTAATTGTGTGAACTTTGGTAAGTACTAGCACCTCTGGGCCTCTCTGTTCCTATGGTGGACAGGCTCTAAAATGCCCCCCCCCATGATTACTACCTCCTGCTCTTCACAGATTATATAATCCCATCCTTTTGTGTAACTTGCTTCTAACCAGTAGAAACAATGATATGGGGAATATCACTTCCATGTCTTTTATCTTGCTGGAAAAATCTCTCTCTCTCTCTCTCTGGCTTTGATGAAGAGAGTTGATGGTGATCTCCCACCTCTGTTGATGTGTTTCCTTCCTTCCTTCCTTCCTTCCTTCCTTCCTTCTTTTTATAGAGAAGAAGAGAGAGCCCAAAGGGGAGGAAGAGGCTCATGTGGCCAGGAACAGAGGGTGGCAGCTAGCCAACAGTCAGCAAGGGATAGAGGCCCTCAATCCAGCAGCCCTTAGGGAACTAAATCCACATTATGTAGCTCCTTCCCCAGTTGAATCTTCAGACAAGTCCTTGGAACTGGCTGATGCCTTGATGGTAGCCCTGAGAGACTGTGAGCCAGGCCCAGATTCCTGATCCCCTCAACTGGGAAGTAATAAATGTGTCTAAAGCTGGGAAGTTTTGGTAATTTGCCACACAGCAACAGATGACTAATACATTTCCCTCTTATGTAAAAAGGAGGCAGCAGTAGTCACCTGCCTCATAAACTTATTATAAAGACTAAAGAATATTTTAGAGGACTTTAAAGGATAAAGAACAGTGTGACCAAAATATAGCAAGCATTATGTTCTTGTTAAATAAATAATTTATATTGAAACCAAAAAGAAAATAAAAATATGATTCCCCCACCACCTTCATCCAATTCCATGGATTCCCTGAGTTCTACCCACAGACTGTCAAGGGCTCTGTGGGCCCCAGGGTAAAAATTCCTATGTCTAGAACAAATGGAGGACATTAGAAGGAGGCTTCCTCTCTTGTTCTCCCCAAATTGTTTCTGCCCACCCCATCCTTTCCGTCCTCTATCAGAGGAGAAAATTCCTCTTTGGACCTCACTTTCTCTCTGTTCTGGTTCCCAGGCCATCCCACTTTCCAGGGGACTTTGTGCCTTTGAGAATTCCCTAATTTCTGTCATACAGCTGTGTTCCAACATATAAAGCCATCAAAACCTTTGCAAACAAGAGACACCTAACAGTTTGTGTGTGGACATCATGGAGATACAAGCACTAAAGGTGAGCTGAGGGTCGATGGCAGGGGCATCACGCCAGAAGCAACCAAGAAACAACATTACTGAACGATACTGCAGTGGCCTCATCCAGGGAAGAGAGGAAGACAAGGTGGTCCCAAACCCAGGGAAGTAAACCCTGCAACAAGATAACCTATTTTTGTCACTGGTGGTTGCCTGCACCCACCTTTGCCCTGGCTCACGCTGACTCCGAAGTGACAGTGGTGAATAGAAAGAGTGAATATGGAAAACATTCCTTGAGCATCCATAATTTCAGAGTCAAGTAGGACACCAGCAAATAGAACAGTTTAAACTTTGAAGAGAGAGGGGAAATATGAGAATGACTGTGGGTAATTACCTAAATGTAAACCATTTGAATAAAAGCATTTGGCATCTGGATGATGCTGTGTGATGTGATTCTGGGGTCATTGTGACTTTAGCATTGCTCAAAGGGAAGCCAATTTTTCCAGCCTTTGTATAATCATAACTTTCTTGCTGTACTTATAGGCTGATCACTTTTTCCATCTAGAAACTCCTCCTAGGCTCCATGACAACGTGCACTCCTGGTTTCCCTCACACTTCCTTGACTGTTCCTTCTCTGCCTCCTTCCTGGGTTCCATTTCTTCTCCCACCTCTGCTGAACTCATCCATCTGTGGTTTCACCTGTCTCTGTGCTGAGGACTTCCCAGTTTCTGCCACCAGCCCAGCTTCTCCTTAGAGCTTTAGAATCATCTGCACAGCTGACCACCTCTGTGCAATGCACCTTAGCACCACTGACTCAACCTATCCTCTCCTGAACTTGGCCGTTGCCCCACAAACCTACTCTTCCACATTGTCTGCCTTGGTTCATAGTAATACCATCTTCCAAGAGCCCACGCTCTAAGATCCATGCTCTCATTACCCCATCTCGTTCACCACCATGTCTTGTTGACTTAATCCCTTCGTGATTCCTGAATTTAGCATCTCAAATCAGGTCACCATCTCTTGCCCAGACTGTTGAAAAAGCCTCCTAACTAGTCAGATTCCTCAGATATTCATCTTAAAGTCATCTGCCAAGAAGTTTTTGGAATACTTTCCCTAAAACCTAAATGTCACTTGTCGTCACAGCCTTGCTTTAAAATTTTTCCAGGGTGCCCTCTGGCCTTTAAAACCCTCTGTGGCTTGACACTTGCTAACTCCATCCTCAGCACATCCTCCAGCCTAACGGTCATTTCTAGGAAAAGCATTCTAACTTTAGTTTTCCCTCTGATTATACTTTATGTTTATGACTTTGCTTCAGATCCTGGTGGATTCTTAGCTAAACATGTATAATACACATTTTAAACATACCATAGTTTATAATAATAACTGGTTATTAATATATTACTATATAATATTAATAATTATATATTTATATTAATATTAATAATATACATAATATTAATATAATAATAACTATGGCTATATGCTATACTCATAGCAGTTTAAAAACCATACAGAAAATATACTTTCAACAAAACTAGAAGCTGGTTTTTTGAAAAAAATCAGTAAGATTGATAAACCACTGGTCAAACTAATCCAAGAGAGAGAGAGGATCCGAATTAATAAAATTATGAAGGAAAAGGGAGAGATCATGACTAACACCAAGGAAATAGAAGCAATCATCAGAAATTATTATCAACAGTTATATGCCAATAAGTTAAGTAACGTAGATGAAATGGATGCATTTCTGGAAACCTATAAACCTCCAAAGCTGAATCAGTAAGAAATTGACAACCTGAGTAGACCAATATCTAGTAATGAGATTGAACCAGTGATCAAAAACCTCCCCAAAATCAAGAGCCCAGGACGTGACGGATTCCCTGGAGAATTCTACCAAACATTCAAAGAAGAAATAATACCTATTCTTCTGAAGCTGTTTCAAAAAATAGAAACAGAAGGAAAACTTGCAGATTCTTTTTATGAAGCCAGCATTACCCTGATCCCCAAACCAGGCAAAGATCCCATCAAAAAGGAGAATTTCAGACCAATATCCCTGATGAATATGGATGCCATGATTCTCAACAAGATCCTAGCTAATATGATCCAACAGTACATTAAAAAGATTATCCACCATGACCAGGTAGGATTTATTCATGGTATGCAAGAGTGGTTCAACATTTGCAAATCAATCAATATGATAGAACAAATCAATAAGAGAAGAGAGAAGAACCACATGGTCCTCTCAATTGATGCAGAAAAAGCATTTGACAAGATACAGCATCCATTTTTGATTAAAACCCTTCAAAGTATAGGGATAGAGGGACATTCCTCAACTTCACAAAATCTATCTATGAAAAACCCACAGCAAATATCATCCTCAATGGGGAAAAGCTGACAGCCTTCCCTTTGAGATCAGGAATATGACAAGGATGCCCACTCTCGCCACTGCTAGTACTGGAAGTCCTAGCAACAGCAATCAAAACAAAAGAAATAAAATGCATTCATATTGGCAGAGAAGAAGCCAAACTCTCTGTCTTCACTGATGACATGATACTTTATATGGAAAACCCAAAAGACTCCACTTCCAAACTACTAGAGCTTGTACAGCAATTCAGTAATGTGGCAGTACAAAATCAAAGTACAGAAATCAGCTGCTTTCTTATACACTAACAATGAAAATATAGAAAGGGAAATCAGAGAATCAATTCCATTTACTATAGTACCAAGAACCATAAGATACCTGGGAATAAACCTAAACAAAGAGGTAAAGGATCTGTACTCGAGGAACTACTCCATGCTCATGGATCAGAAGAATAAACATTAAAATGTCTATACTGCCTAGATCAAGCTATACTTTTAATGCCACCAGCATTTTTCAAAGAGCTGAAACAAACAATCCTAAAATTTGTATGGAGAGGAGACCCTGAATTGCTAAGGAAATGTTGAAAAAGAAAAAACTGGGGGCATCATGTTGCCTGATTTCAAGCTTTACTACAAAGCTGTGATCACTCACCAAGACAGCATGTTACTGTCACAGAAACAGAATAGAGAGTAGAGAGCCCCGATATGGACCCACAACTCTATCGTCAAATAATTTTCAACAAAACAGGAAAAAAATATACAGTGGAAAAAAGATAATCTCTTCAATAAATGGTGCTGGGAAAATTGGACAGCTATGTATAGAAGAAAGAAACTCAACCATTCTTTTACAACCATACATAAAGATAAACTCGAAATGGATAAAAGACCTCAACGTGAGACAGGAATCTATCAAAATCCTAGAAAAATACACTTTCAATTACCCCATCCTCGCTTGGTGTCTATCTTGTCACCCATTTTGCTTCTACATATGTTATAAAACCTACAAATAAAATATTATTTTATTTTTGCTTTTAGCAGTCAATCATCTTCTTAAGATACTTAAATATTAAGGGATGAAACTCTTACATTTGTCTCTATATTTATCATTTTTCAGATTTCCACCTTCTATCACTTCCTTGTAATTATAGGACTTCATCGAACATTTGCAGTGCAGCTCTGTTGGTAATGAATCCCTTCACCTTTTGTAGGTGAAAGTTATAAGTGAATAATTTAAAATAATTTAAAATAATAATTTTGCTTCTCAAATTTATTTTTGATGGGTAAATTATAGATTGACAGTTAAAAATTTTTTTAAATATTTTAAACATTTACTCTCTTCTATTGCATTTTTCCCTCTGACAAGTCTGCTGTAATTCTTATTCTTATTATACAGTAAGAATAATGTATCTTTTTTTCTTTCTGCTTTTTATATTTTCCCTTTATCACTGGATTTAAACAATTTGATTATGGTGTGACTTTGTATAGTTTTCTTCATGATTCTTATACATTGGGTTTACTGAGCTTCTTAGACCTGTTGAGTTTGTACTATTCATCACATTTGGGAAATTTTCAACCAGAACTTTTTCACAAAAAATTTTAGCACTATCTCAATACAATGCATAGTATTAATCTACAAGAAAGTCAGAGGTGGATGGGTAATGCTTACACTATGATGCAATTAATTTGCACCCTTAAGTTGGATCACTCAGACTGATGCAACAATGGGTAATTTGTTCCTATGAACCGTAAATTGAGACTACTAACGTCAGGGCTCAAAACAGTGGCAGTGACTAAAGATGGCAGCTAATTTATGCTGTACTCATTTGATATTAACATGAGTGTTCTTCAGACCTATTTTTGAGGACTGCTATGTTGGCTTCAGAGTTTTCCTCAAAACTTCTGCACCCATTACAGAAAATTGGGAGTTTTTGTATCATGAAAAGGGGTTCCATGGGACACATAACTTTCATAACTAAGCTGGCCTAGTCCCAAACAAATCTGGATGATTTATTACCCTAGGGTCAACATGGTAGAAACTTATTGTACTAAAATGTCTGTAATTTTCCTCTGGTTAAAAAAAAGCACATTCCACAGATTGATGAAGAAGAAGAAGAAAAAGTTTCTGATCTTCAAACTAAGGTCAACTGTGATGAAAACAGTTTTAGTAAAGACCATGGAATTTCAGAAGACATAAAGAAGGAAAGGATGGAAAAAATTCGGCATACAAGTATGAATAATTACTATGTGTCTGCCACTATAATTAACAAAGAAAATGGAACATATGCTGTGAATTCCAGGAAGTGGTCCCAGTCAGTTCCACAGAGAAATTTATTTAGACCATGTCTTAAAAATTATGAGATTGTGAATACAGGTTAAAATGGTGACACTGTTCATGAGGAACAGATGGTTAGGCCATAAATTGTATGTGATGTTTATCCAACTCAGTATGAAGTTGGCTTTTTCATATTCACCCCAGGCTGTGATACCAGAGATGGCTACAGATGAGAGGCAGGTTAGAAGAGGAAAGACAAAGAGGGTGGGAGGGAGGGAATGGTTGTTTAATTAGAAACTATCTTTTATATGCACTGGGATACCAAACAATTTATTTGACTTGCTTTATTGCAGTGGTCTGGAACTGAACATGCAATATCTCTGAGGTATGTTTGTATTGAACTTTTGGCTTGTTGAACTCCACTTTTTATTTTCTATAGTATTTAAAAGACAAATGCATAAAAATTATATATAATAGTTTCACAATATATAAAGTTTAATTTATAACATCAATAACAAAGGAGAGATAGACCTATAAAGACATAGAGTTTTTGGATATGACTGAAAGTAAATTGGTATAAATTCAAAACAGATTGTTATAACTTTAGGATGTTTTATGTAATCCCCATGGTAACCACAAAAAAAGTATGGATAAAATACACACCAAAGGAAGTGAGAAGGGAATAAAAATACATAAATACAAAAAATTAGCTAAATACAAAGAAAAGTAGTAAGGAAGGAAGTGAGGTACAAAAGCTATAAGACACAGAAAAAACAAATGACAAGATGGCAGAAATAAGTCCTATCTTATCAGCAATTACTTTAAATGTAAATGGATTAAAATCCACAATCAAAAGGTAGAGACTGACAAAATAGATTTAAAAATGATCTAACTATATGCTGTCTATAAAAGGACTCACTTTAGATCTAAGGACACCATAATGTTTAAGTGAAAGGATAGGAAAAAAGATATTCATGCACATAGCTAAAAGAGAGCAGGGTGGCTATACCAATATCAGATAAAATAGACTTTAAGTCAGAAACTGTTATAAGAGACAAAGAAGAGCATTATATATTGATAAAAGAATCAGCTCACCAAGAAGATATTACAATTATACACATATATGAACCAAACATATCTCCAAACTGTGTGAAGCTAACATGGTTAGAACTGGAGACAGAAATAGATCTACAACAACAGTAGGACACTTCAATACCTCACTTTCAATAATGTCTGAAACAACCAGACAGGATATCAATAAGGAAAGAGGACTTGAATACCACCAAAGGACCAAACACACCTAAAAGACACATATAAAACATTCCTCCCAACAACAACAGAAAATATTTTTCTTAAGAGCTCATGGAACATTCTTCAGGATAGACAATGTGTTAGACCACAAAACAACTGTTAATAAGTTTTAAAAGACTAAAATCACACAAAGTATCTTTCCAATCACAATGGAATGAAAATAAAAATAGCAGAGGGGAAACCAAAAAATTCACAAGTATGTGGAAATTAAACACCACACTTCTGAGCAACTAATAGGCCAAAGAAATTGTGAGGGATATTAGAAAATATTTTTTAAAAGATTTTATTTATTTGTTTGACAGAAAGAGATCATGAGTAGGCAGAGAGGCAGGCAGAGAGAGAGGGGGAAGCAGGCTCCCCACTGAGTGCCCCAGAAAATATTTTGATACAAACGAAAACAAAGCACAACATGCTAAAATTTATAAATAGAATAAAAGCAGTACTAAAGAGACAATTTATAGCTGTAAACCTTTACATTAAAAAAGAAAGATTTCTGGGGTGCCTGGGTGGCTCAGTGGGTTAAAGCTTCTGCCTTCTGCTCAGGTCATGATCTCAAGGTCCTGGGATCGAGCCCGCATCGGGCTCTCTGCTCAGTGGGGAGTGTGCTTCCCTTCCTCTCTCTCTGCCTGCCTCTCTGCCTACTTGTGATCTCTGTCTGTCAAATAAATAAATAAAATCTAAAGAAAAAAAAAAGAAAGAAAGATTTTAATTCAACAACCTAACCGTACATCTTAGAGAACTAGAAAAAGAACAGCAACCTAAACTCAAAGCTGGCAAAAAGAAGAAAATAGTAAAGATCAGAGAATAATGTAGTATATTTGGTAAGGTTGCCTAACAAGTACAGTATAGGAACTTAGTATCATTTTCCTTTCTGTTAGAAATTCAACAGTATGCATTCAGTTTTAAAACATTTTTATATGTATATCTTAGACACTATTTATAGTGTCACTTATAGACACTAACCTGAAACAAAAATAGTTGTCTCCTTTTTCTGGTTGAGCCTGGAGTTGAGGATGGAACAGAGCACAGTCTTTTTGGGTTCAGTCACCAGGACTGAAGATTCATTGGAGAATAGGCTTTTCCCATTTGGGGTGTCATTTTCAGAGTCTGGCTTTAAGTTGTGTCCTTAGAGCTTTCCAGCTTGCCTCAGGCTCTGGGTACCACCCTGCAGCCTTACACACCAGAGGGACTACTTTGACATCACTGTTCTTGATGAGAATGTGAGAGGAATTTTCTATTCCTGCAAAATGAGAAGGGAACAAGCAGCTCAACTAAGAAATCAAGTGTTTTGATTCTAGTTTGAGTGTTTTGAATATGATGAACCAAATAGAAGGACTGTGATCTCTTGTACAACTTAGGGAGGAAACAATGATTTTATGAATAATTTTATCAAAATTAATGATTACCCCCCAAGGAATCAAATATAGCAGAAAAAGACAAGAGCAAGAACATTTAAAGACCTGAAATAATCAAAAATTGTGAAGAAAGTAAGATAATAATGAGAAGCTGAGCATAAGAATTTATAGCAATTGCAGAAGCACACTAAAAGCTGGTTGAATGGCACAGTTCTAATTAAAAGTCCTTACACTCTACCCACAGAGGTCAAATTGTCAAAGCAGAGCCTTGTAAAGTATGCACTTTACTTAATAGCTTGTCATCCTCATGCAGGGGCCGCGCTAATCTTCTCTGTATTGTGCCAATTTTAGTATATGTGTTGCCCAAGCGAGTACTGTTCTTAAGAGCAAATTTTACTAATAATTAGTGAAAGATACAAGCAAAAACCAAGAACAAAGATAGCAATATCTGTCTCTGGAAGGGTCCAAACTACCATCTGTAAAAAACAGATTTTTGTACTGGGGTATATTTTATTTTCAGGCTAAGAGATGAGTGTTCACGGTGTGTGTTGCACATGTTGCCCTAGGAAACTATGTAAGTTCAGAGCTTTGTTTTTACATCCCATCAGTTACACAGGGAACCTACCTGGCTGACTTCTGTTCTCTCAATTGTGCCCCCTGCTCCATAAATTCCAGATTCGTTTATTATAAGCAAAGCAAAAATTCTGCTAAGAACATTCTCAGATGAGAACTTCTTTGGTGATCTTCCTACTTGTAAATTCCAGCAGAATGTTTACCTGGAGGAGGGAGTTACAGAGCCTTTGTCAATTCTTCTCTTTTTGCGGGGACCTGCAGGAATCACAGTACAGAGAGTGGCAAGGAGTACGAGAGTGAATTAGCATATGCTAGTTTCATCCTACGCTCCCCAGACACCATACTGTGCATTGTGAAATGTGGCTTCTCTTAAGGCACCTGTTGGAAGACAGTGACATATTTCTGAGCATGCATGAAACGGACATTGGGCTCCAAGGAGAATGTTTCTGACCCCTACCTCTCTTAGCCATCCTCTGGGTTCATAATTCTTCATAGTCTAAAAATTCTTTTGATATATTTTCCAGCTTTCCGTCTCTGTCCACAGTGAGGATCCGTGGGGGCAGGCAGTGCAAAGCAGGAAGCAAGGCTAAAGACAGTAGGATGACAGATGGAATGAATATACTTAGAGTAAATTAGAAATAGAAATGGTACATTGATCAGTTTGCGTCTGATGAAGTTCAAGTATGTTTCAACATGTGCAGTACATTAGACTTCAGTGAGGCCAGAAGAGCAGGAACAATGAAGATGATTAGAGGAAGGATTCAGAGATATGCAGACGTTCCAAAGGTTCTTGAGATCCAAATTTCCAAACTTGGATTTTGTATATTACCTTCTCAAAAGAACAAAGCAATAAGCTCCGTCGTATACATAAATTTTAAACGTTATAAAGTTGGTAATTAGTATCAGCATAAAAAAGATTGGCCAAAACCATCAAGTAATTATGAACCTACTTTTCCGTCTTCTGTTCATTTCAGGAAATCCCATAATTTACTCAACACTCAAAGTCCGAACAGCATATGTGCCGAGTATTCTTGGGGTCTATGCGGTGCCTGGGAAAGATGGGAGTCAAAACTTATGGTACTTGTTGAATCCAGTATAACTGGAAAGAGGATCAACTGATATTTCCACATTACCACATTACCACATCTCCACATTACCATATGTCAAGCTTCTTTTCCAGTAGCTAGAGCTTAGAAAACATTGTTTTTTTAAAAGACATTTATTTATTTATTGAGAGAGAGAGAAAGAGAGAGAGAAACTTGTTTGAGTGGGAGCATGGCCTGGGGGGAGTAGAGAGGGAGGGAGAGACAGTCCTAAGCAGCCTCCACCCTGAGCTCAGAGCCCGAGGTGGGATGCAGAGCCTGAGCCGGCTGCATCTCAGGACCCTGAGATCACCACCTGAGCCAAAACCAAGAGTCAGAGACTCAACCCACTGGGCCACCCAGGTGCCCCATTTTTCATTTTTGAATCCATGTTTACATAGCTCCAAACATTCAGCTGGACTGGAGTAAACCTAGTAATTATAATGCACACTAAATTTTGAGGATTCTATGTCTAAATGATAATCTCAGCTTCACAATAACTAGAAGACAAAAATTACTCCATATTATGATTAATCTGGCTCTTGTTTATGAGCCAGATATTTTATTATGAAGCCCATGATACTTGACTTAATTTTCCATGGGGATATAACTTATGCATCAAATATGCTGTGATATTGTTTAGGTTTTGCATTTAAAATCTGAGGGGATTCAGTATTAGAAAGAAAACTATTTGGGATAAAGAGAATAATTCAATTAGAATGAATCATCTCTATCTACATATACTATACATAATTACAGTGAGTTTGTAAGCATTTTAGATAAATAAATTTTATATTTCTATCCTATGTGAATACTTTAAAAATAATACAAAGAAACACATATCCAGAAAATTAACTCAAATGTAGAAGAAAGAGTTGTCAAGTAGGTCACTTATACTGTTAATTAAATGTTTCCTTCCAGTCTTTAACTTTAAGCCACAGGGTTTAAGTGACGATTTTGAGAGCTTTGATGTTTCTTTGTTTTTCAAAGCATTTCCCGTGTCTTAATCATGGCAATGGCAACTTAAGAACTTATATGGACTTTTCTCTACAGACTCTGTTATTTGAATCAGATGCCAATAAAATACTGTGACCAATGTCACAAGAGCCACCATGCTTAGGCCAGAAATAGCAGATGTAATTCATGGACCTTCCTGGCCCATAAGGGATGTAGGTACCATGAACACAAAGAAGTCATCATCCATATGAAGTAACCTGTCCTAATACTGAGTGATTTAGTCTTTAACCAACTGCTGCTAGCTTATCATAGAGTCTACCTCATTTCTCACAATCTCAGCTGATGCTCACTGACTCTTACATTATCATCTCTAAGCTCCGAGGGCTACCCTTCCTCCAACAATCACATTTTCAGTTAAAGGCTGAATCCTAGATCATATGTTCTCTATCCCTACAAAATATGTATTAAATAACACTTACTAAAGAGATGCTGTTACTTAAACCTCTATTTTCCCATGCACAGAGTCAAGAAATTTTTTATTCAATGCACTGAGCAAGTATTTATGGGATACCTACTGTGACAGACCTTGTTCTAAGCTTTTGGGATATTTCCAGGAAGAGCAATGAGGCCAGAGTAGCTGGAGCTGTGTGATCAAAACTAGGCTAGTGATTGGTGCTCCTGCTACTTCTTCTGTTCATTTCAGAACAGAAAATTACTATTTGTATTCTTTGAAGTACAGATGAGACACAACTTCAGGGCCCTCCGAGCGTCATGTTAAATATCAAAATTCTCTTAAGGGTATATGATTTCATAAAATGCATCAACATAAAAACTAACTGAAAGACTATCAAAGCAAATCATATTTGTCCTACAAATGAAAAATTCTTATCATAAAACAAAAATAATTGAGTAAATAGGAGTGTGTACAACATATATTGTATTATGTGAGGGCCCACTACAAAATGAACATATGGGGACCCTTGTTCAAAAATCTAAAAGAAAGGACTACTAAGGATACTAAAATATATAGATATTATCTTTAAAAATATTTTACTACTTATAAATATAATAGAGATAGTAGTGATGTATCAGAATATAAATTTTATTTTATTTTATTTTATTTTTTTAAAAGATTTTATTTATTTATTTGTCAGAGAGAGAGGGAGAGAGAGCGAGCACAGGCAGACAGAGAGGCAGGCAGAGGCAGAGGGAGAAGCAGGCTCCCCGCCAAGCAAGGAGCCTGATGCGGAACTCGATCCTAGGACTCGATCCCAGGACGCTGGGATCATGACCTGAGCCGAAGGCAGCTGCCTAACCAACTGAGCCACACAGGCGTCCCCCAGAATATAAATTTTAAAATTGTGAAAAATATTTTGGCATCATGATTTATATAAAATAAGGTATAAAACCCTTTATTATGTGATAACTTGATTGAACGGATATTTTTGGCTTGCCTTTATGTCTTCAAAGTTCATATTCTAGTAACTTCATTATCAAATTAATATAACTGAAAGCAAAATGAGTTGCTCTTGGCAAACCCAAGACTGCAACTAATTTTTAATAATTTTTAATTTTGAGAAGACTATTTCCATCGATGAACTGTTACTGGAGCTGTTAAGAGTATTTTATAGACTGTGACAATAGTGGGACGTATTTCTGATAAGTTATCTTGAAGTATAAATTATAGTACATTTACAGTTGATGAGTTTCACAACACCTCTTCTAAAAAGATTTAGCTCTTCATATACCTGAGTTTCCTGTCCGAATTTAACTTTAAAGGTTATGCAATGGCAATTTAATGTTTGCTATAACATTTTCTGTAATTTGTGGTCATGCAAGAAACCAAAAATGCCTTCATGAAATAGTGCAAAACACCTATTTATGTATTGTGTCTCTGTATGTTCAATTAAAAGGAAACATTAATTTTCCAATTGTCTTGTTGATAACTGGTTTATGCAAAGCTTCATATAAAAACCAGTGGAGTTTTTTTCTGTCGAATTGGGTGGTCTTTAAATGTAATTGGTATTTCTAAGCCTGTGGGTATTTGCCTGGACCCAGCAATTTTCAAATTTTCAGAGACTCTGAACTCTGAAGAATTCTAACAACTTTTTGATATGCTTTATTACAATGTCCATGGGTATGCTGTTATTTTACAATAATTTGCTAGCAAAGTTTACTGCCTGGGCATCTACAGTAACTGTCCTAGTCTCAGGCCAGAGAGTTAACAATTATAGTCACTATAGTGGTGGGGTCTGGGAATGGTCAGGAAGCCAGTCAGGTCCCTGTGCTTGCTGTTCCATACGGAGCCCCTCTTCTCTCCTGTGGCTGTACCCATTATTGTCACCACTATTGCTTCTGCAGCTCCCACCTTAGTGATCCCTGTGCACAATCAGACACAGGGATGAGGCCAGTTGCTCAGGACCTGGGCCACATGCCTTGCTTACTGGTTTCACTCAACAGCAATGATTGCTGCTCACAGTCTGTGGGGTAGCTGGGTTCACCTGGGTAGTTCTTCTCTAAGTGGTATGTACTGTGACAGCAGTCATCTGAAAGGTCAGTAGGTTCAGGATGTCCAAGATGGTTCACTGGAGGTTCAGCTGATTCAGAATGTCCACAATGGTGGCAGCTGGGTCTTTGCTGAAGGCTGAGATCTCCTGTGGGGCTATCATCTAGAGCACTTTGGTTCTCCTCCATGTGGCCTCTTCAGCTGGCTCACTTAGGCTTCCTTAAAAGCCTATCGTGGTTTCATTGATAATCACACTCTTCTCTAGACTGGTTGGATCCTTGGAGTACAAAATTGGAAGCTCTTGGGCCTTTTTAAAAGCTTAGGATATGAATTAGCACAAACTAATGTTCTGCAACATTTTACTATTTAAACAAGTTGCAAGGCCAGCCGAAATTCAAGCGGGGGCACCAAATGAGAGGAACGCCAGAAGGAATTGTTCACTGGTAGCCATCGATTACCGCAGTCTCCCATCTTTCTCTTTCCAAATGGGAATGTTCATTATGGTTATCCTGTCTCTGTTCTTTCATTGGCTTTTGGATGTGGAGGCAGATAACTTGTGATTTTTAGTTCACAAGTCTCTGAATTAAGAGAGGGTATATCTGAAACCTACATAGAACATGAGATCCTGGACTTTGAACCTGAGGATGAAATGACAGAAATTTTTGCCTCCTTTTGGGAGGGGGTGAGGATACTTTGCATGCTAAGTTAAATGGGGTAAATATTTGTGATCTGAAAAGTAGACCGTGGCTGATTGAATTATTTTTCAAAAATATTTTCTATCCTTTCCTGTCAAACCCCTTGTCAAGTGGCACTCTCTCCATATTTCTCCCCTCATATGAACAGAACACTTCATCCACATCAGCAAAGAAGAACATCCACTAGTATTGCCTTTTCATCTTTTGTTATGTAATAACAAAGGCGACACCTTTGTCATAGTCTGTAGGTTAGAGGTAAGTCACAGGTCTTGCCACATAAGAAGGAGTTACACAAGGGGAGAGTATCAAGATGTGGAAAATTAAAAAAAAAAAAAAAAGATGTGGAGGTAATTAGAGTCAATCTTAGAGTCTGTCTGCCACACCAGGACCCTCATTGAGGGAATTTTTGTACCATATATTTCAGACCTGAACATACAACCTAATTTAAGACAATGGAATGGAAGCAAAAGTGATAGAAGCTTTTAGAATTATCGTGTGGTCTGCCACCCTCACTGCCCTTGCCCCCCGTGACTAGCAATGTTCCAGATGGTCATGTGCCTGCATCCCATTTGCCTCCCAAGTTGTCCTTCCATGTGGATTTCCTTCTTTCCAGCTCTTGTAACTCTTTTCCCCAAAACCCTGTATTTCTTATTTTCCTCTCTTTCATACATTCCAGACTCCTTCCTAACTTCTGAATCTTTTCCTCATTACTAGTGAACCCTTTCAAATATCTTCACACTTTAGTCTCCTCATCTGAAGGTCTTGTCTTCTTGCATCATCATGTTGAGGGTATACCCCGGGGGGCTGAGCTGGTCCACAGACTGGGCAAATGGCAGACAACAAGTCACAATATCTGACAGTCTGCTTTTCTCCTGTCACAAAGCTGGGCCTACTCGCAGGTCTGTCCTGATCCATCCAAACTCCAATTCTATATATTGGCAGTAGCCAATCCTGGCATATCCATTTAAGAATAGAAACCACGGGGATGTCTGGGTGGCTTAGTTAGTTGAGTGTCTGACTCTTGATTTCAGCTCAGGTCATGATCTCGGGCTGTGAGATCGAGCCCCACATCCAGCTCTGTGCTGGGTTTGGAGCATGCTTAAGATTCTCTCTCCTTCTGCCCCAACTCTTAAAAAAAAAAAAAAGAGTGGAAACTATCTTTGTAAATACAATTTCAATGGTTGTTTGCTGAAGGAAGCAGGTTAGTGTGGTGGAACAGCCAATGATAAGCATGGAACAGAGGAAACAGAGGGCCGGCAGATGAGATAAATGTAAATGAGAGACCAATGATCGATTTGGGGTATGGAGTGTCCTGTGCTTCACAAAAATCCCAGGAACCAGGGCTATAAAGAGTAGGAGGAATACAGCTGCACACCTTTTCTCTCTGTGTGTGTACAATGCATATAAACACATAAAATAATATACATATACAAATACAGAAACATGAGAACATAAATTGGAGGGGAGTAATTAGAGTCAAATTGTTCTAAGTATCTGCATTTGACTGGAAAGTGGTAGCAGTATTGATATATATTAGATCTGAATAAATATAAATTACATGTTCTTTTGTGTAGGGTAACCAGAAAAGGATTAGTAGAGGAATGCATAACTAATAAGATAAGAGGAAGGAAAAATAGAATATTAAAAAATATTCAGGCTATTTAAATGTAAAAATTAAAGTTTATAAAAAATATATACAAAACAAAAACAGGAGAAATGGACAACATATTGTAAGATGTTACATGTATACCCAAATATATCAAAATCTAATTAATTGTAACTAGACTACATATTATACAAAAAAGCATAATAAGATGATAAAAAGATGAATAGAGTGAGTTTTTTTAAGGAACAATATGCTCCTATTAGACATATTTTAAGATGAAGAAATGTGTATCATTCAAACACTAATAAAGAGAAAGCTGTTATATCACTCTACACTGGACAAAACAGGCTTCCTTAAAAGGGAGGGGAGGTTACTAGCAATAAAGAGGGGAAATTGATCAGAATATATAACAATTATTTCAATTTAAATATGAGCAACCAAGATATATTAGCATTTTTGTCATCTACGTGAAATGGTGAGATGTACATTACTTCCTGTTTTCTAAACTAATGGTCTGTATAAGGCAAAATATTCTCCATTATCAGAAAAGGATGTCTTTTCAACCTCAAGGTAAGAAATTACACTATGTGAGCTCTCTTGTGCACTTAGTTCCAAGATTATCTGTTTCAATGATTCTGAGTTTCCATGGTCTTATCTTATGGAGAAGGTAAAGCCATTTTCACTGTTCTAAATGGAAAATCCTGTGGCAGGTGTTTTGGTTAGCCTGGTATGGGGCATGGCAGAGAAAAGAATGTGACTTCAAAGTAGCAAGCAGCATACCTAAAAGGTATTAAAGTGACCAAATTTAGGAAAAACAGAAAAGCCAATGCAATTGTTTAGTCCAGGCATCAGCATATCCTAATTTAAAACTGAATTGAAACAGCCTATGGGAAGTTACTGGAGATGGGGGAGTTCACCTGCTGGTTGACTTTTTTTTTTTTAAGTGTGGTTGATACCCAAGGTTACGTTATTCTCAGGTATACAGCATAGCTATTCAACAATTCTATACATTATGCCATGCTCACCACAAGTAGAGCTTCCACGTGTCCCCATACATCACTGGTACAGTACCACTGACTACTATTCTCTATGCTGTACCTTTTATTCCCATGACTGTAGTGATCTTATCTTGAATGAGGATGTCATTGTTGAAGAGTGTCAATAAAGATGGATGAGACAGGGCACCTGGGTGGCTCAGTGGGTTAAGCCGCTGCCTTCGGCTCAGGTCATGATCTCAGGGTCCTGGGATCGAGTCCCGCATCGGGCTCTCTGCTCAGCAGGGAGCCTGCTTCCCTCTCTCTCTCTCTCTGCCTGCCTCTCTGTCTACTTGTGATCTCTGTCTGTCAAATAAACAAATTAAAAAAAAAAAAAAGATAGATGAGACAATCTGAAATTATGAAGACAGGGGAAAAAACCATTGTCTTTCTTGGTAATGATATATAATTCAAAGAACCTCTCTGATGCAAACTAATAAAAAGGGGACTATAAATTTGAAAACATAAGTCAAAATTGTACACAGGAGAAAAACAGAAATATCTGCATAAATATACTAAAGCAAGATATAACCCCACAAGCTATTATTTCCAAATACTTCTGTTGCTTTGAACTATAATCGTTAATATGAATCATCATTAATCACATTCTTTTATCATTTTCTAAGAGGTAAGCATATTAGGGGGAACACTTTGAACTGTCCTTTAGAAATATGAAATAGTTGAGCCTTTCTATTATCCTTTCTCACTGGAATAATTTCCATTACTGGTGATACTTTAAAAATTTTTGCTTTTTCTCTATAATATGATTTTTGTTGTTTCTTATTTCTCTCACTGACATATAATTAACACACAGTGAAAGGCGAAAATCTTACGTGTACTCGTTTGAGGCACTAATATCTCACTTTGGAGTAATATATTTTTACAAAATAGAACTATTATCAGAATATAAAATTATTCTTCTCCAGTGTAATAGTCCTTTTCTAAACAGCCATAAACTAAAGAATAATAAATGGTCCTCACTAATAGTTTTCTTCTTTCCCTTCCTGAAGGATTATTTCTCCAGGCACTGGTCTTCTGTGTGGGATTCCCAGGTGACAGAACCATGGAAAGCTGCAGGTACTCTTAGACCCTGTTCTCTGCCTGGTCTGCGGCCCAGCAACGTACTCTCTGCTGAGGGGCTCTGTCTGCCTTCCTGCAGGAGTCCATACACTGCGCCCAAACTGGCCCAAATTGTTCATCAACAATTGGAACTTCCGGTTCCCATCTCATGGGAGATTTGAATCAGGAATCAAGAAAATTCAGAAGGCTCTTCTCCCACAGGCCCCCAGGAGTATTTCTAGCACTAAACGATAAGTCCATCCTCCTCTGGTAAGAGAAGCCTGAGTCTGGAAAACTGCTTGGAGTTCTCTGCATGATGGCGCCTCTCCTCCGCTCTCGTGTCTGAAATTAGCACCTGGGTTTACTTCCAGCATGAAAGGAATCTATTCAAAGCACCACCCCTCCCCAGTCACTTTCATACAAAACTCACAGGTGTCTTTACTTGGGCCTATCTCTTTTTTTCTAACCCCAGCCACAAAACCTATTCTTTTCTAGCCTGACTACAACCCACATCCCAGATGAGCTGCAGACAGAGTCCTGTCAAAAAACCTGCTGCCTTCTGGTTGACCTGGCCAAACATTGACCCCCACCCCACACCGAGCCATGGGTGCAGCTGTAACCCTCTCCTACCCTTAAGAACCCCTTAAAAGGCCCAGCTTGTCAGAAACTTGGGGCAGACATTTCTCTAGATGTCTGGTCCCCCTCCCCCATGGACAGTGAACCCTGTCCTGCTTGTGGCTCTACTCTTTGCAATTCTTTGACCCCAATCTCACGGGGCCACCCTAACCCAGCAGAAAACCCATCCCTTCCTTGGGCCCATGATTGAAAAGGGGGAGAGAGAGAGAAGGCTACATATTGAGAATGTGATTCTCTAGAAATGGAGATTTTTCTTATTCTAAGCTAATCCTAACCAGAGGTTAGCTCAAGTGCTAAGTCCAGATTTGATCTCTGAACTCTTTAAAGCCCATCCTGAACCATGGTTTTTACTACTAATTCTCAGACTTTGATGATCTTGATTCCAGAAGTTCTGATTTTAATTTCTAGGTCAGGCCCAGAAATCTATTTTTTTCCTCAAGGACTCTTAGTGATTTTGCTTAGGAAATAGCAAGAACACACAGTTGGAAAATACTACTTTAAACTCAACTCACTTCTTTGAAGCTTTTAATTTCCTTAAACATAAATCTCTTAACCATTCTACATATACCATTTACACATCATTATGCCATGTGAGTGAACACAAAGACAACCAGTTCTTCACCCCTTAAAACTCTCCAGAAAAGAAATATACAAGATTATTAGTAACATTTATTGTTTGGGGATTATTAGAAGTCTGGAGAAGGAATATCTCACTAGAGAAAGACAATGTTATATTCTGTATAAGTAATTCTGTTTTGTAAAGATGAATTACTCCAAAGTGAGACATTAGTAACTCAGACAAGTAATAAATACCAAAAAGAAATTGAAAGTGTAAATATAGACATTGCTGTACCTGAAGAAGAACCAGTTCTGAATGAATGGAATTTGATTAGAAAATTTAGAAAATAGTGTGTGCAAAAGGAATCCATACATTGCAGGTAAATGTTAATATTTAACCAGTTAGCTTGAAAAAGAGATTGTAAAGCCTTAAAATAAATAATTTAATTCAGTAATTTCTGGTATCATGGTTACTATAAAATTATCATTATAAAATGTATTTATTAAGGATGTATATTTGGGGGCATGTGAGTGGCTTAGTTGATCTTGATCTCTTGATCTCAGCTCAGGTCTTGATCTCAAGGTCATGAGTTCAAGCCCCATGTTGGACTCCACTCGGGGCATGGAGCCTACTTAAAAAAAAAAAAAAAAAGAATGTATATTTGGGAAATAGTCTTTTTTTTGAAGAGAGAATTCTAATAGATACAGAAAACAGCAAATGTATTTTGCTTCACAATTTTTAATATAAGTTTTTTTTTCTGGTGTACAAAATTTGCATAGCTAGGTAGTTAGAAGAACATTTTAATACCTAACTTTCAAAATTCATTTTTATGATTTAATTGTACCTTTTAACCTGTATTGATAAGTCATGTGTAAAGATCACTTTTGGACAACAAATCAATGTCTTAATTCAAAGGACATTAAGAAAATATATATTGTGGGGTACCTGGGTTGCTTAGTTAGTTAACTATCCAACTCTTGGTTTCAGCTCAGGTCATGGTCTCATGGGTCATGAGATAAAGCCCCAGGCCAGGCTCCATGCTCAGTGGAGAGGCTGCTTGAGGATTCTCTCCCTCTGCTCTTCTCCCACTCATGCGCTCTCTAAAATAAGTATTCAAAAAAAGATAAAATACATACTGTGTCAATATAACGCAGTTGAACAGATGTGTCAACTTTAAAAAAATTCAAATGAAACCACCATCTGAATTGCTTATCTTACATGAAATTATAATGTTGCTTAGTAGAATTGTGATAATTTGACCTAATATTTTAACTGTGGCTAAAATTCTCCTGAAATATATAACATAGGAAAAGAAAGAAGAAAAGAATTGGTTCTGAGCAGGGTCAATGATGAAGGACAAGACACAAAATAAATAGAGGAAGATGTGAAGTTAACAATCATTATTTAATATTTTTGTTTTAGTACCTTTTTCACTTTCCTCTTTTGCCTCTTTTTTTTTTTTTTCAGTAAGTTCATACTAACCAGGATACAAATAAGGTCCACACCTTATATTTGGTTATGTCTCTTAATTTAAAAAAAAAATATTGTATTTATTTACTTGACAGGATCACAAGTAGACAGAGAGGCAGGAAGGGGGCGGAGGAAGCAGGTTCCCTGCTGAGCAGAGAGCCCAATGCTGCTATGCTGCAATGCGGGGCTTGATCCCAGGACCCTGAGATCATGACCTGAGCCAAAGGCAGAGGCTTTAACCCACTGAGCCACCCAGGCGCCCCATGTCTCTTAATTTTATGGCACAAAATGTGATTTATCTTTGTCAATGTTCCATGCACACATGAGAAAAAATGGTATGTTGCCATTGTTTGGTAGAGTGACCTGTCGATTAGGTCAAGATAGTTGAAAGTTTTTAATTCTGCTACATTTTCACAGAATTTCTTTCTACTTGTTCTGTCAATTACTAAGACATTGGTATTAAATTCTCTCACTGTAATTGTGGATTTATCTATTTCTTCTTTCAGATTTATCAGTTTTACATCTTGTATTTGTATACTCTGTTGTTTGGTGCATAAAAATTTAGTATTGTTTCTTCTTCTTGATAAATTGACCCCATTATCATTATGAAATGACCCTTTTTATCCTTGGTTGTATTTTACACTCTAATCTAATTTGCCTGATAGTAACATAGCTACTCATTCTTTAAATTAGTTGCTGCATGGCATATTTTTCTCATTTTGTTGCTTTTAGTCAATTTTTTCTTTTTTATATTTGTAATGTTGGGTGTGGTTTTTATATTCAATTTGAAAATCTCTGGCTTTTAATTCAGTCATTTGGACTGTTACTAATGATACGTTTGTATTTAAATCTACCAGCCTGCTATTTCTTGGGGGGCCTTTTTGGGAGGTCTTGTTTGGTCTTAATTTTGGAATAATTCAGTAGGTTTCATAATTCTGTTTTATTTCTTGATGTATGCTTAGCCAAACATTTATAGTGTACATCTTTAATGTGTTTCAAATTATATTCAAGAAATATACCATTTTAGGTACAGATTAAGAATCATACAGTAATATACTTCCATTTAATAGCTCTTCCTTCCCTTTGTAATATTCTTGTTATGCATATTACTTACACATATGCTAAGAAACCCTCATACATCTTATGTTGTCACTGACTACATGTCATTATTTTTGCTACATCTTATTACTTTTGCCAATTATTACTTTTGCAATTATCTTCTTTTTTTTTTCACAGTGTATAATTCAACTTTATTTTATTTGATATTTCTTATCTACAGTCATAGGTGAGATAGGCTAGGACTATCAAGTTTGAGTATTAATCTTATGCTGGCCTTTAAAACTCAACTGAACATCTTTCCATCTTATCCCAAGGTCTGAAGCAGCTTATACAATAATTAAAAATTATAACTCATCTATTTGTTGGGCTGGATATGACAGCTACAAGTAGTGTTCACCTTGTGACCATTCAGTGGAACTGTATACATGTGATCTGCACATTTTTCCATGTATATTTTAATAAAAGTAGTTTAAATAAAACAACATGATTTTTCAGGGGCACCGGGGTGGCTCGGTTGGTCAAGCCTCTGCCTTCGGCTCAGGTCATGATCCCAGGGTCCCGGGATCGAATCCTGCATCTGGCTCCCTGCTTTGCGCAGGGCCCGCTTCTCCCTCTCTGCCTGCCATTCCCCCTGCTTGTTGCAATTATCTTCTGAAGAGATTTTTAAGTAAAGAGAGAAAGTGTTATATTTATATGCTTTTCATTCCTCAGATAGATCCAGATTTGAATCTGCTGCATTTCCATTGTGATTGTAAGACTTTTTCAACCTTTCTTGTAGTGCACATCTGTTGGTGATAAAATCTTACAGTTTTTGTAGGTCTGAAGACATCTTCATCTCACTTTTGTTTCTTAAATATTTTTTGCCGAATGAAGAATTCTAGATCAACAGTTTCTTTCTTGCTCTTTTTTCCCCCTTCCTTCTTTCCTTCCCCTCCCCCTCCCTCTCTTCTTTCTTTCTTACCTTTTTCCCTCCCTCCCTTCCTTCCTTCTTCCTCCCCTTCCTCCCCATCTCTCCCTTCCCCCTCCCTTCCTCCTTCCTTCCTTCCTCCCCTCCTTCCCTCTTTCTTTCTTTCTTCCCCCTCCTTTATCTCTCCCTCTTTTCCTTCTTTCTTTCCTCCCTTCCTACCTTCCTTCCTTCCTTCCCATCTCTCCTTTCTTCCTCCCCTTTTCCCTTCCTTCCTCCCTTCCTTCCTCTCTCTTCATTTTCTTTTCAAATTTCCCTACTTTAAAGAAGTTACTCCACTATCTTCTGGCTGGTATTATTTCCATTGACAGGTTTCCTGTCATTCTTTTCCTTGCTCAGTGGTACGTAACACATCTTTCTCTTTCACAGTGTTCTCTGTATATCCAATGTTTTTTTCTCCCCACTCAATATATCTAAATTAGGCCTTGTTGCCAGTCATTTGTAAGATTGATGAAAACACCCAACACTAAGAAGACATTAAAGATGGGGTACCATGGTGACTCAGTGGGTTGAGTGTCTGACTCTTGGTTTCAGCTCAGGTCATGACCTCATGGGTTGTGAGATCGAGCTCCACATTGGGGTACACACTCAGAAGGGGGTCTGCTTGAAGATTTTCTTCTGTCCCTCCCCCAATTCACACATGCACTCTCTCTTTCTAATAAGTAAATCTTAAAAAAGAAAAGACATTAAAGAAAGCCTTATTATTATCTCCAAACTCATCAAGTTGTATACATTAAATGTGTACAATTTTTATATGTCAATCATACCTCAATAAAGTGGTCTTTAAAAAAACAAACACTATTTTTCACTTCATTTCTCTTTTGCAAGGGAGTAAGATGTCATCAATACTTACCCTGAATCAGTGTCAAGGGAAGAGAGTTCAACAAAGACAGGACATGGGGAAGAGAAACAAAATGTACTGATGGCATCTTTTGTGCCACCTATAAGGTAAATAACAGATGACCTTATTTCATCCAACTGTCATGTTAGTGAGCAGTCATAATATCAACACTACTTTAAAAATGAAGAAAGCAGGACCCTGAGGGATGGAATGATCCATCCAGAGTATGCAACTAGTGACTTGCAGAGCTAGGATGTCAGCCCAGGTGTGCTGATGGAAACCCCAATGCCCCACAGCCTTAAGTTGTTACTGTTCACTCCTTTCCAAAAGTGGTTGTGGCTATAAAGACAGGCCAAGTGCCCACAAGTCACTCCTACTGGATCCCCAAATTCACAGAGATGCTATGTCCTGCTCACCCTCTGCCTTCTTTATATCCCTAATCCCCTTTTCATCTTTCTGCAGTATCTGTATGGACAGGGAGAAAAATCAACTATCTGCATAAATGCTATCAAGAACCCAGATTTCACGAAAGGTCAAGCTTCATCTAAATATTCAGGACAGACACCAGGGCTAAGTAGGACTTTATACAAGTTTAGCAACAACCACATGCAGAGTGCTGAGCTCGACAAGTTAGAGACAGGGCACTATCACTCCTTCAACCTCTCTTGGCCTCAGTTTGCTCCTGTCCTCTGAGAAATGGAGAAGAAAATAATGCACCCTAATCTACTGAGGGCTCAGATCTGTCTGCTCTTTAACAATTGTGACCCTTGGGCAAGTCCCTTTCTCAGAGTCTCATGTTTCCCACAGTATCCTGAGCCACAAATCTGTGTCAATTAAGAGTGTGTTTGAGGGGCACCCATGTGGCTCAGTAGGTTAAGTACTCGACTCTTCATTCTGACTTGGGTCATGATCTCAGGGTCATAGAGCCCTGCACTGGGCTCCTTGCTCAGCAGGGAGTCTACTGGAGATTCTCTCTCTCTCTCTCTGTGTCCCTCCCCCACCTCTCTCAAATAAATAAATCTTTTTTAAAAAGAGTATATTTGAAATCATGTGCTAGGTGCTAAATGGAGGTAAGTGGTAAATCTTCAACACATCCAATTACACTGATGTGGACTGTTGATCCCGCCTGCCTGATAGGTTACATGACACAGCTTGGTGGTAAAGAACTTGACCCCGGAGCCAGAGTTCCCAGATTAGATATTGGCTCTGCTATTTACTACCTGCACAATCTTGGCAAATAGCTTAAATCCTATGCTCCCTAGTTTCCTCATATGTAATGTGAGGACAATAATAATATTTAAATCATATGGTTATTGTAAAGATTAGATGAGTAAATATACATGAAGGGCATAAAAGTGTGCCTGGCAAAAGTACTGGTTATGTTAGAATGCTCAGTAGGGGTTACCCTCAGCACACAAGAGGAGAGGTGAGGAAGGCAGCACAAGGGAGGACTTCAGGTCCTGAAAGAAAAAATCTGTCTTTTAATATAGGTGCTAGTTTCACAGTATATTTAGTGTGTGAAGATTCATCATACTGCCTGCTGAATATATTTTCAGTTTCTGTGCATTATATTTCTTAAAAATATATTTTTAAAAATAGAGCCTGGAAATCAGTAAAAACTCCTGGGAGGTCTGCAGATCTCTAAAGGCTGTGGAATTAGTAAGGTCCAAGCCTATATGTCCAGGGAGGAAACAGAAACCACTAATATCTGGGTTAGAGATGGGAGTAAAGAGAAACTTGTACTAAGGTGTATACAAACATACATAGGATATGCCAAATTTTAGGTAGAAAATAAAATTGTAGGTTGTGGGTAGAAAATGGAAAGAACCAGGAGGGATCTAGTGGCCAGGAAGGTTTTGCTAGACTGGATCTTGGGGGATAGGGATTAGGTTCACCTCCCTCATTTTTGGCCCTCTCACATTCCAGAACGCTTTGTCACTGTCACTGATGAATTTTAAGAAATGTATACCCAATTATGCTCATATTGTGCATACCAGCACATTTTCATCAAACAAAAATGTTCCTTCCTGTCCCTTCCCAGTTAATCCACTCATTTTTTTTTTTTAATTCCAGTACGGTTAACATACAGTGATCTATTAGTTTCAGATGTACAATTCTGGTATCTTATACAATAGATGAATTTAGCCTATTCCATGGCCTTATTGAAGTGGGGTCATACATATCTTACGAACTTTAAACTAGTACCATTCTGTCTTCATACTGTAATTTTGTAATTTTACACAAAGTATTGAACTTGTATAGTAAGCTCTCCAAATTTATATTTCCTCTTCAATAATTTTTGGCTATTTTAGGTTTTTCATGTTTCCATATGAATTTTAGAATCAGTCCATCAAATTCTACAAAAACGAACAAAAATTGCCTGTTAAGATATGTCAAATATATAGATCAATTAAAGGAGAATTGATATCTTGAGTCTACTGCCCAACCTACCAGATACATTTTCCATTTATTTTGGTTCTTTTTCTTTCAACAATGTTCTACAATATTTGGTGTATAGATTTTGCATATATTTTATTAGATATATCTATGCTATTATTATTACTGTTTTTTAATTTCAGTTTTATGATTGTTGTTAGTATGTGGATGTACATTTGATTTTTGTATTTTGATCTTTTGAGGGAATTGCCCATTTAATCTAAGTTATCAAGTTTCCTGGCATTAGGATATCCATAATATTTTCTTATTATTATCTGGATGTCTGCGAATTCTGTAATTACATCATTTCTCTCATTCTGATTGTGATTATTTGTCTTCTCTCTTGTATCCTGATGAGACTGTGACTCATATCAGTCTCCCCAAAAAGCCTGCTTTTGCGTTCCATTACAGGTGATCCTTTAACAGCATGGATTTGAATTGTGTGGGTCTCCTTATACATTTATTTTTTTCAGTGAATGCAGTACAGCACTCGTTATATTTTCTGTTCCTTGTGATTTTCTTTTTTCTTTTTTTTTTTTTTAAATATTTTTTATTTATTTATTTGACAGAGAGAGAGATCACAAGTAGGCAGAGAGGCAGGCATAGAGAGGAGGAAGCAGGCTCCCCGCTGAGCAGGGAGCCCGATGCGGGACTCGATCCCAGGACCCTGGGATCATGACCTGAGCCGAAGGCAGCGGCTTAACCCACTGAGCCACCCAGGCTCCCTCCTTGTGATTTTCTTAAAAATATTTTCTTTTCCCTAACTTACTTTATTGGAAGAATACAGTATATAATACATATACAAAATATGTGTTAAAAATATGTGTTAATTGACTATGTTATCAGTAAGGTTTTCAGTCAACAGCAGGCTATTAGTGGTTAAGTTTTGGGGGAGTAAAAAGTTATATGCAGATTTTCAGCTGCATGGGGGATTGGCACCTCTGACCCCCACGATGTTCAACAGTCAACTATATTTTCTCTATTTTTTTTTCCATTTGATTTCTTTTCTGAATGATCGTTTCCTTTCTTCTGTTTGCCAAGAGTTTTTTTTTCCTTTTTCTAGTTTCTTAAGATGAAAAGTGAGTTATTGACTTATGACATTTCATCCTTTCCAATAAAGGTATTTAGTGCCTCATATTTCCCTCTAAGTACTATTTTAGAGGCAATCCACAAATTTAGGTATGTTATATTTTCATTTTCATTCAGTTCATAATACTTTATTTCCCTTTTGATTTTTTTCTTTGACCAGTGGATTATTTAAAGGCTGTATTTCCAAATATTGGGGGATTGTCCAGATAACTTTTGTTACTAATTTCTAACTCAGTGCTGTTGTGCTCAGAAAACGCAACTTAATCTTTTAAATTTATTAAGACTTGTTTTATGACCCCTGAATATGACCTTCCTTGGTAAATATTTTACATGCACTTAGAAAGAATATGTCCTGTCATCTTTGGGTGGAATGTTCTACAAATGCGAAATAGGCTAAGTTGGTTGGGAGTGATGATGTTCAAATCTATCTACTATATTCTGGCTGATTGCTTATGTCTTTATTCAATTAATTACTAAGAGATAGGACTGAAATTTCCAACTACAATTGTGAATTTGTCTAGTTCTCCTTATAGTTCTATCAGTTTTTGCTTCATACATTTTGAATTTCAGCTACTGGGTATGTAAACTTTTAGGATTACATCCTCTTAATATATTGACCCCTTTAGCATTATGAAGTGTTTTTCTTTATTCCTTGTAATTATTCTTAGTTCTGAAATATATTTTGACTAGTATTATTATAGTTCCTTCAGTTTCATTTTTAATTGTGTCTGCTATATTTTTTTTCATTCTTTAAACCAATTTGTGTCTTTATTTTTAGAGCGTGTTTCTTGTAGGTAGTATAAAGTTGGGCTGTGCTTTATTATCCAATATGACAACCTATTCTTTTAACTGGTGTTTAGATCATTTATAGTTAATATGATTGTTTTACATTGTTAAATTAAGCCTATCATCTCAATTTTGTTTTCTATGTGTCCTATCTTTTGTTATCTTTTCCTTTTTTCTGATTTCAATTGGGTTAGTTGTATATTTGTTGTGATTTCATTTTATCCTTTTTTTGGACCATAAGTGACAACTGTTTTGTTATTTTAGTGTATTATTTAACATTTCTACTATATACTTTTAGTTTGTCCCAATCTACCTGCAAGTAATATAACACTTCATGAGCAGTATGAGAGCCTTACAATATATTCATAATTATGAAAAATATTATTTTTAATATTACGTTTTACTATTATATTAATATTATATTTTAATATTATATGTATTATATTTTAATATTTTAATATTATGCCTTATGGTCCCTCCAGTGACTGGCTTGGCCTACCTTTCACAGGTATAATTATGGATGGTATGACCTTCTTCAAACAGCCATATCCAGGAACTCACCAAGGATTTCCTTAGATAAGCAATCTCAAAGCAATATGAGACATTCAATCAGGCTTCCTCTTGGTCACATCAACAAAATCCAGAGCCAGTGTCTGCTGGTAATTTTTTGGCACCCCCTGAAACAAAAAGAGTATCATTAATCAGAACATACCTCCCAAAGGACTATATTTCTAGATGGTCCAGTCTTCGAAGCCCATGCTTAAGGGGGTTCACTGAATATGCAGCATCAATGGCTTCCCCAATGTTCTTTATGCACTGATTCTCTTAGCTGATTTAAAAATCCAGCCCTATTTCCATGTTTATGTGTTTCCAATCAGCTCTCATTGTCAGGACATAGGATGGGTCCTTTCGAACACCCAAAATTAAGGGTTAAGATAAAATTTTGATTTGTCTAAAATAGTGATTTAAAAAGTTGGTTTTTTTTTTCTAGTGCAGACTTTTTTTTTTTTTTTTGTCAAAATGAAAGTTGGTTAAATAGAAGGCAATTATATGCTGCCTTCCTGCAGGCATCACAAATCATGAACTAGCTCAAAGAACAGTTTAGAAGGGAGAGCCAAGCAGGAGGGGCAGCACAACACAGTGGTTTTAAGTGTGGACTCTGAAATCAGAATACCTGGGCTTGAGTTATGACTTCTGAGTTATGAACTTTTGAGTTATGAATGAAAACTAAGTAGCTCTTTTGTTTGTTTGTTAGATATTTTGGCTTTCTTTTAGGTATAAAAGAAAGAAGTTAAAAACTCCTTTTTGTTTTGTTTTGAGGATAGAAAAATGTGTGCTTCAAAACAGCTCTCCTGCTTTAAAATATTGATATCAGCCTTTGTATGAAGATGCTGTCTTAGTCAGTGAAAAGAGTCCAAGAGGGTGTGGTGACATGGGATGCATCGATGTGGTGAAGGTATAAGTCATGATGGGTGTGCAGTCTATTGTCAACAAAGTTATGAAACTCCTCGTGGAGTAAAAGAGGTATAGTCCTTCAGGAAACTGAAGAAGATTCCATATAACCGTCTCAGGGATTACCTGAGATCTTTCACAAATCCAGATTTGCATGAATAAGTGTTGGACGGTAACTGAGTGAATTCCTAGAGAAATCTGTGATTTTTAGTCCCATCAACTCAGAAAAACATTATTTCCCTGTGGCAGAAAAGTATTAGAACCTCTCTAATCCATTTAAAGCACAAGTTAACATTATAGTGAACTCTAATTTACCAATTTTTAATTTAATGCCTTTTTGTGTGTCTTGCCTGAAAAACCTTTGCATAACGAAAATCGGTTATCTTCTGTTCCTTCTAGAACTTTATAGTTTCTACTTTTACATGTATGTCCATGACCTATTTCAAGTTGATTTTTGTATATGGTGTGAACTATGGATTAAAGTTCTTCTTGTTGTTGTTGTTTGCATATGGATTTCCAATTATTCCAGTTATTTGTTGAAAAGACTACCATTTGTCCATTGAGTTACCTTGACGACTTCGTTGAAAATCTGTTGCCCATATATGCATGGTTTGGTTTCTAGACTCTCTATCTTGTTCCATTGACATATCTATTCCTATACCAATACCACAGGCTTGATTATTCTAACTTTATAAGCCTTGAAATAAGGTAATATGAATCTTCCTCTTTTTTTCCCTAAAGGTTTTCTGTTTATTCTAGGTCTTTTGCATTTCCATATAAATTTTTGAGTCAGCTTGTCAATTTCTACAAAAATTCATCCTGGAATTTTTTGTGGGTGATGAGATTGAATACACACATCAATTTGAGGGGAATTAATGTTTTAACACTGAGTCTTTCCATCCATAAACACAGTGTCTCTTTCCATTTACTTAGATATTTTGCAAGAGCCACTTTTTAACAAGTTTCTTTTTTTTTATTAATTCAGTTAGTTAACATACAGTGTAACATTAGTTTCAGGTGTACAATATAGTGATTCGGCATTTCCATACATCACTTGGTGCTCATCACAAGTTCACTCCTTAATCTCCATCACCTGTTTCACCCATTTCCACCCCCCACCCACTTTGGGTTTATTTTTTCAGTTTGTTCTCTATAGTTAGGAGTCTGTTTTCTAGTTTGCCTCTTTCTTTTTTTCATTCTCTGCTCATTTCTTAAATTCCCCACAAAGGCCACTTACTAAGTCTATTAGGTTTTCTGTAGTTTTTGAGATCTTATGTGTAGAAGACCATGTTGTCTGCAAATAGAGACAATTCGATTTCTTCCTTTCCCAAATGTATGCACTACTCCCCTACCACTTCCTTTTTTGTTTTCCCTACTGCAGTAGCTAAGATCACCAGCATGGAGTTCACTAGGAAGAACAAAGCATACAGCTTTGACTTTCAGAAAAAAGAAAAAAATGCTTGGGGGCATTTAGTCTTTCACCATTAAATATGATGACTAGATTTTTTTTTTATAGATGCCTTGTAGCAATAGGAGGAAGCTGTCCTTTATTTATAGCTTGCTGAGTTTTTATTCTAAGTAGATGTGGAATTTTGTCAAATAATTTTCCTGGATCTATTGAAATGATCATATAGTTATTTATTTATTTATTTAGGCTACTGACATGATGAAGTACACCAATTGGTTTCTGAAGCGATGCCGTTTCCTTTCATGACCTGAGCCAAAGGCAGAGGGGCACTCATAAAATAGGAAGGACAAAACAACATTGTTGCCCCTCCCCCTCTATTTTTATCTTCTTTTTTTCACTTCCTTTTTTACTTTATTGGAGTTTAGTTCACAATGTTTTTATTCTTACCTATTGAGTGGGATGCTTAGGTATTTTCAGGCTTTCTTCTTGCCTGATCTACACTTATTGTAATACATTTCCTTCTATCACTGGTTTGGGTGGAACTGATTTTGTGAATAGTATGCAGTAATTTAAGTTTTCATTTTTTGTTTTACCTGTATGAATAACTTAACCAGAAACATTTATTGAAGTACCACTTTTCTCCTACTATTCTACATTGCCACCTTTGTCATAACTCAAGATCTACAGTTAACTGTCTGTTTCTAGATTCTTACCATTGGTCTATTTGACTACCCATGAGCAATACCACATTGTCTTAATTATTATTAGTTTATGGGAAGTCTTATTCTGGTAAATTCTCCAAATTTGCTCTTCAAAAGTATCTTGGCTGTTCTGGCCTTTTAGCATCTCCATATGTGATTTTAAAATTAAATTGTAAAACCTCCCCAAAAAGAGGTTTTGGTATGAAATGCATTGAATATTGTGGGAAATTGATCTTTATTGAGGAATGCCAAAGCATACGAATAATCACATGTGCTACATCCAGTGCCATGGGCAACCAATAGGAAGAGGTACCATTAAAATTATGAAGAATAGACTATCAGAATAAGCCTGATACAGAATTGTAACTACTGGTAAAAATGGATTATCTGCCATTTACTAACAGTAGGATGATTCATAACAAGTGTAGCTTTAATTCCATATAATAGAGCTAAAAATCCACACAGAAATTTGTAGCCAGTTGCTGGTTACCTGCATGCTATATGGTATATATTGCTGCTCAATAATAAAATAAGCTAACCCTGTATTTATGATAGGCTTATTCCTTTGGATTTTAATTCTTTTCCTTGCCTCCCCAATATATAAATCACTTTGAGGGGAAATAGACATCTTTAATATTGAGTCTTTCAGCCTTGATGAATCTCTCAATTCATTTAAGCCTTAATTTATTCAATAATATTTTATAATTTGTATATAGTGGTCCTAGATCCTACACTACGTGATTAGATTTATTTCAGGTGTTTCATATTTTTGATGCTAGTGTAAAATTATCTTTAAATTTTCAGTCTGCTGCTAGTATGTAGAATTAGTTTTTCATTATTAAAACTGTATAAAGCAACTAAACTCCTTTATCTCTAATACTTTATCAATATATTTTTGCTTTTCTTAGAATTCCATAACCTACAATGTCCATAGTACCGTCTCCTTTCTAATCCTTATGCCATTTTCCTATTCTTGCTTCATAGCACTGATCAGCTCCTTTAGTAAAATGCTCAAAAAAGAAGTGAAGTATTAAATCAGTAGGTGCTAAGTCTAAACTGGGATACTTATAGAAGCTCATCATCAGATCAAGGTTGCCTGGAGGTTTGTGACAGTGGAAAACCAAATGGGAGGCCTGTAAAGTAGGAATTATGAATCTTTGTTATATCTACATTAGTTCCATAGCTGTCACTACATAGAACTCACTCTTCCCTAAATTTCTGTGTTCACATAATTATCTTTTTTTTTTCATTTTCCTTTCTTTGTCCTTCTCATGCATTCATCAGGATCAGTTGGGACATCTTCCATGAGAAAACCTCAGAGTAGCTCAACCTAAAAGATGTACACCCAGGCCTCCTGTCCCAGGTCTGAATGGTCAATTTACATCTGACGTCAGTGTTCTCAGCTCACTGTTCATAATGAAACCAAGAATTTTTCTACACAGACTAAGAATTTCCCACATCCCTGTTAGGCATGCCCTCTCCCCTGCAGAGGTTCTCACCCAGAGGGTCCCCATCTTTTCACCAGAGACAGGTCAGCCATTCAGGAAGAGGATCCGGTGGGCAGGAAATGTGAAGGAACCAAGTGGGAACTATATGAAGAACTATGTGAACACAAGTATACAGACTCCCCCTCATTTGTGCCAAGTATTGCTCTTCTGTAGACACCTCCAACAAGGGTCCCCATCTAAAGCTGCTCATGGAGCAACAAGCAGAAGCATGGGAGGAGAGCAGGAGATATTTCAGCAATAACAAGTTCTCAAACCTGTGGCAGGCATAATTTCTCATCCCAAGAGTTTTGCTCTGCAAGTGTCCTTTGTTCCCAGGGAAAACAGTTGGGGCTATAGGGTGGGAGTCAGAAAAGAACTGAAGAAACATTAGACAGACTCTATCTGTGTAATGACCACAGTTTATATAAATGTATGTAAAAAATAATAAAAGTATAATAAAATGTCACTTTAACATGCCAAAAATCAAGGCCACCAGGGTCAAAGACAGTCAAGGGAATGGGATATCAAAAGCAGAGTGTCTGAAATGCAAAGGAAGTTTAGATGCAGCTTTTACACATTAGTCTTAGCATCCAGTTGCAGGAGGATAGAAAGTTAAAAAGAACCAATATTAACTGAAAACGTGCTCGATATTATACTTTTTTTTTTTAATGATAAGAAAAAATATCAGATGGGCGAAATAGGCTTGCTTGAAGTCACACAATCTGTGAACAGGTGAGCCAGGATTAAAACACAAGGCCATCTGGCTCAGCACCTAACCATTTCCACAATACCAAACTCTCAGGGAAGAAGAATAAAATGGAGACCTGGTCAAGGCGCATCAATTTCAAAGTACAGGATCCTTCTAGAGAGACAGGTCAACTTATATGCTTGAAATGGGAAAATGCATAAACATTACCTGTATTGAATCTGACTCACCCATATTTCTATCTTTGTACAAGAATTTTACATACATCTTTAGGGGTCATGCTAAGCCCCTCCTTATGATGTAGTTTCTAGGAATGGATTTTTTTTTTTCTCAAGCTTTCTTCATGTCCTTTGTTGGGACTTACTGTATGACCAAAATTATGCCAAGCTAATATTAGCAATTTCACAATGTCTGGTTATTGTTAATGTGGTATAATAAAGAATATGTCACTTGACAATAGTCTATATACATAATTTGTTCTACAGACCATTACTTTAAAATTTTTTACATACCATGTTGAAAATGTTCTTCATTTAAGATTATTTTCCATCATCTTTGCTGAGCTAGGTATCATCTCACTATAGACATGAATTCTCTTATTAAATTTTACCTATAAAGATGTCCCATAAGTATCAATCAGGTTCCTAGTATTTATTAAGGCTTGAGCTAATACTGAGAAGGCTTTTCTGTGTTCAGTTCATTATGATTTTACCACTGTTATGAATTCTCTGGTGTACAGTGAGTTGTGACTTCTGGATGAACGCTTTCCCACATACAGTGCACCGATAGGGTCTTTCCCCGGTGTGAATTCTCCGATGTAAAACAAGGTCTGACTTCTGGGAAAAGGCCTTTCCACACTCAGCACACACGTAAGGTTTCTCTCCTGTATGAATGCGCTGATGCCCCGGGAGGTGGGACTTCTGAGAGAAGGCTTTCCCACATTCACTGCATATATAAGGTTTTTCTCCTGTGTGAATTCTCTGATGTCCAATGAGATGTGATTTCTGACAGAAGGCTTTTCCGCATTCACTGCATTTATAGGGTTTCTCTCCAGTATGTGTTCTCTGATGTATGATGAGCTGTGACTTCCGGGAAAAGGTCTTCCCACATTCAGTACATTCATAAGGTTTCTCCCCAGTATGAATTAACTGATGTGTAATGAGTTCTGTCTTCCTGCTGAAGGCTTCCTCACACTGAGCACATTTGTAGGGTTTCTCCCCAGTGTGAATTCTTTTATGTATAATGAGGTGGGACTTCTCACAGAAGGCTTTCCCACATTCAGTACATTCATATGGCTTCTCTCCAGTATGAGCTCTATGATGTATAATCAGCTGTGACTTCTGGGAGAAGGCCTTCCCACACTCTCTACATTCGTAAGGTTTCTCTCCAGTGTGAATTCTCTGATGTATAATGAGGGGGGATTTCTGGGAGAAGGCTTTCCCACATTCACTACATTGATACGGTTTTTCCCCGGTGTGAACTCTCTGATGTATAATGAGGGATGATTTTTGAGAGAAAGCTTTTCCACATTCAGAACATTCATAAGGTTTCTCCCCAGTATGAGTTCTCTGATGTACAATGAGATGAAACTTCTCACTGAAGGCTTTCCCACATGCACCACAATCATATGGTTTCTTTCCAGTATGAATTCGTTGATGTACAATGAGCTGTGACTTCTTAGCAAAGGCTTTTCCACAGGTAATACATACACAGGTTTTCTCCTTAGTTTCAACATTGTGATATTGAATAAGGGACTGTTTACTATTAAAAATGTTTCCACACTGATTATTATTACAGGGCATTACTCCATTGTGAATTATTTCAAGATTAGATTCAGATGCACCATGGCTAGATGATTTTCCACATCCAAAACTCTCATCAGGGTTTTTTCTTGAATTGCTCTTATTACAGCTGCGTAGGTCAACATTGTATTTCAAGTTCTTTTTAAATACATCATAGTTATGGGATCTTTGCCTTAAAGTATCTGGCTCTATGCACTCGTGAAATATTTTTCCCAGTGGATTATATTTATGGCCTGACTCCACAGTGACGGTTTTGTTGTTGATGACTGCTACTTGCCTGAAAAGTCTGTCTTGGTTTTCCTGACATCTCTGCAGCTGGCCACCATCTTGACTGACTTTTAGGATGGAGTAAAATGAACCATCCTTTGCGACTCCTTTCAGGATATTATTACGGAAGGAAACAGATCCCAAAATACATGATTTGGGGTTGTCAAGGTTACTTTTCCTGTCTAAAAAAAAAGAAAAGAAAGAAAGAAAGAAATAAAACAACTGTAAAGAACAATGAACAGAATGCAGAAGAACAGAACAAATGACTAATTCAATGTAGCTGCTGAACTCAGAACACAGGGATGGGGACAGACCATCTCGTAGGACAGTACAGCATAGAGTACGATCAAATGAATGGATGGGAACGGATATTAAAGAGAAAAAGACTCATGGAAAAATTAGAACAGAAGCACACAGAAAAGTATCTGTGTTACCACTCTAATCTGGATTATTCTTTTAGAATCTTTCCATTTTCTCTGCTTTCTAAATGGAAACCTTTTTCACCTTTTGAATTCATTTTTCTTATAAACCATTGTTATATATATACTTAACTACTTTTATCCTGCCACCACTATCCACAGAAACAAGGTCCCTCTGTACTTAAAATACTTAAACTCTCCTCAGTCTAGTTTCCTAATTAAAAACTAATACAAGCAACAGAAAAATTCAAGATCCTGCTATGGATTCAGAATCAGATTCACACTTAGAACCCAAGATTATATTCCACTACTTGTCACAAATACCTTCTATATGAACCAAGGGAAACTAGCAAAGTTCTCTCAGAAAAGCCTTAATTCTCTAACTTCAGGTTTTGTTCAGATATGCTCTCCCCACCACAATCTGCCTTTAGCCTCCTCCTTCAGCATCATCAACACTTTATATACTTTCAAAGCAGCTACAGCTGCATGCTCTGGAAAATGCCTTCTCAAATTATTGTATCTTTAGATTCTCATTTTCTCTAATTTTTAAAACAGCAACTATATTTGACATATAACTGTGTAGAGGCCCATACCTGAAGGTCTTACTATCTAAAATGCGACCTATGTTCTTGGGAGGAATTTGCCTTTCTATTGCCTCTCATAAAAGGTGTTAAAGATACACATATATGCAGAGAGAAAGACCAATAAGAAATAGCTGCCCCTTATAAAAGCTCACAATTACTTAATTATTTGTTTAATGCCTACTAAATTCTCAGCACAGGGACAAAGAATAGAGATTTCAGTAGAAACAGAATGTAAACCTCAGGCATCAATCAATTAAGAAAACAAGACAAACTGATATTTCACTTCCCTTGTCTCCCATCTGCCTGATTTTCATCCGGATAGATCCAATCTGGTATGTCTCTCTTTATGATCCATGGATCTTCTCCTTGTTCCAACTTAGAGATGACATCTGGTTTGGAAACTGGATATCCTATTAAATGGAAATCACAGAGGAACTGGGAAAAAGTGGAGGCGTAGTATCAGGAAGGCTACAAGGAAGCAATCCAGGTGGCCCTTAGCAAAAACAGTGACCTCCGTATGGGAAGGTCTGAAGATCATTAAAGTCATTATATATGTCAGGAACTACAAACCACAGCACCTGATGAGGAAAGGCACTTGGATGGGCAAGTCTGAGTTAGGCAGGGAAGCCATCCTTACCCATTGAGACCAGGTGGCTGAAGTTCTCCAGCATCACATCCCTGTACAGGGTCCTCTGAGCGGGGTCCAGTTGCTGCCACTCCTCTTGGGTAAAATCCACAGCCACATCCTTGAATGATACTAAGGCCTGTAATAGTATATTCCTATTCAATCTGAAGTGATCATTCTCATCATTTCTACTGCAGTATATAAAACTAAACTACACCTAGTTTTGCATCACGGTATTTGGGAGGAATAAAACAAAATCCTGGCTTTACAAGAAGAGCCAGATACAGATCAGGAAACAGAAGATGCTTACTTGATGCAAATGGTAACTTAATAAATGATAAGGGCAGCATGCAAATAACTGAGAGGAAGACAGATTATTCAAAGAATAATACTGAAACAACTGGAGAGTCAAC
The DNA here is from genome assembly GCF_020171115.1 of Neogale vison. Taxonomy (NCBI): domain Eukaryota; kingdom Metazoa; phylum Chordata; class Mammalia; order Carnivora; family Mustelidae; genus Neogale; species Neogale vison. Next base: position 43,875 of record NW_025334860.1, read on the forward strand.
AGAAGAATTAATGTTGAATCCGTATGTTAAAGGTAGAATTGTAATTCACATATTAAAGTGCTAACCACCAGTTTCTCAGAATGTGACCTTATTTGGAAACAGGGCCAATGCAGATGTAACTCTATGAGGGATAATCTCATGAGTCTACAATCCACATGACTGATGTATCAAAAGGACAGATTTGAACAGACAGACAGACACACATAGAAGAAAGATGATATGAAGAGACACAAGATGGTCATCTACAAGCCAAGGAGAGAGGCATAGAATTGACTGTTCCCTCACAGCCTTCAGAAGGAATCAACCCTGCTGACAACTTGAGTTTGGACTTCTAGCTTCCAGAACTATGAGACAATAAGTTTCTGTTGTTTAGTCCACCAAGTTTGTGGTACTTTGCCACAGTAACCCTGGCGAACAAATACACCATATCTTACGTCTTGGATAACAGAAAACATAGATTCTGGATGAGCAAAAATTTAAACTCTAAAAAGACAGCCAAGAGCATTAAAGTAACAAAACAAAATATGGGAAGACTTTTAGTAATAATTATAGAGCAGAGAAAGCAAAACATTAAAAAAATAATTATAGAGCAGAGAAAGTAAAACATTAAAGATAAAACACACATATGGAGAATCACAGAATGTCAGAGTTCTGGAAAATCATAATCTAATCCCCTCATTTTATAGGAAAATAATCATAGCTTCACCTCAATGAACAGTTTCCTTATATATGCAATACTTAATAACATAATGAAGTACATCAATTAGAACAGCAATACTGAAAACAGATATAATGAGAAATATGCAGAAAAAATGATGAAAAAAAAGTAACAGATTATTGATGTGACATTAAAATAAGAGATGTGGGTAAGTGTAGTCATAAGGTATTTCTGGAGGGAAAAGTGACTATTTTAATTATGTCACTATCATGTTCACAACAATTGTCATCTAATAGCAGAACCTGAGTGATCTCTATTATTTTAAACTGTTTTTCAGCTTTTCCCCCTAAAAATTTCATTATTATCAAATGTTGCTTTCAGAAAAAGAAAAATTAAACACTGTTTCAAATAGCCACATTGCCCTGCTTAAAAGCATCCTTAGGTTCCAACCTTGCATACACAATCAGTCTCATCTCAGCCATCTCAACCTTAAAGGACCTCTGATCCCACACCAAGTCCCATATTCACACCATCAAGCTGCCAGGCACTTAGTTTGTCCTTTAAGCAGCCTTCTTAATTTTCTCATTTTACATATATAAGAAAAACTGCAGATTAGTGGTTAAATACTTGGCAGAGACCATATACACTGAATGTATGATTAACTCGCAGATTTAAAAGCAGGTGTTCTGAATCGAGAGCTTGAGTTCTTGACCACGCACTCCACACTGCCTCCTTGATACTGTAAATAAGATCTTCTGTATCTTACTGTTTTAATAACACCCTTGGGCAAACTTCCCATGAAACACCCTATTTTTCAGTTTTCCTCAAATTCTCAGCCTTCCTAAAACCACTCTACTTTTTATACTTTCGCAAATGTTTCTCATCCTTATCCTACTTCCCTCATGATCCAAAGTTCAATAATCTTCGATGCCTATTTTCTACTTCCTTGGAAAGCTGGTTGCTCCCCAGCTCTGCCTTAGCAGTTCCTGGCTCCCATGTCTATTACAGAACTTTTATTTGTCAAGACTGGTTTCCATATCTATTTACCCAAGTTTCCTCTGCATTCCTCCAGAAAAAAACCATACCTAAATCTTCTTGAGATACTCCACAGCCAGCCAGTGCATATGACATACATTAGGTACTCAACAAACTGTTTGCTAAAAGGAATGAATGACGATTATAGAGAATAAAAGGAAGTTCATGTTTAGTTAAAAATACTTTGGTGCATTAATCAGTTATAGTCTTTTGATCTGAAGAACAGTGACATGAGGAAAAAAAAATACATGTGGAATGTAGAGCAAATCCATTCTGACAGGAAGATTAATAAATGTAATTCTAATGTTCAGATTTTGCTTTATTAATTTTACTCAAATGCTTTGGGGTGCCTGGGTGGCTCAGTCGGTTAAGTGTCTGCCTTTGGCTCAGGTCATAATCTCAGGGTCCTGGGATCAAGCCCTGTGTGGGGCTCTCCTGCTCCCTCTTCCTTTGCTCCTCCCCCCAACACTTGTGCATGCTCTCTCTCCCAAATAAAGTCTTTTAAAAATTACACTCAAATGCGTCAATAAACTAAGTATGTACAAATTTTGTTAACTGTGAGAAAAATAATCAGTGGAAAATTGTACTTTTATCATCTGTAAACACCTTTTCGTGGCTTGGATGACTGGGATAATGGAGTTGGAGGAGAGCAGGTGTTAGAAAGAGAAAGGAAGAATAGACATGTGTGCAAACAATGACTTCACTTCTGGACACTCTGAAAAAATAAATCCCTCTTTCTACAGGGAGAGGCATATAATCAGTTAATTAGCTCTGGAAACTGGATGTATTAAGCTAATAACAAATCCATTTTCCTTCTCTAAAGCTGCTCTAACAGAAATACAAGACTAATCAGATAGGTGATTTTAAAATTTCCAGTAGCCACAATCAAAAACCAATTTTCAAATATATATATGTATATCTCCCAATACATTCAAAATATCATTTTGAAGTGTACCCAATCTTTAAAAATTACTAGTGAGCTTTTGGGAACTAGATCTTTAAACTCAGTGTGTATTTTACACTTATGGCACATCTCAATTCAGACTAGCCAATTTAAAGTGTTTAGTGACATGTGGCTGGTGGCTGTATACTGGACAGCACAATCGGAAGCTACTGACGTCCAAAAGAAAACAACCCCATCTTTTTGCAATAGAACTCACTTGTTAAGCTTTACTGTAAAATATACATGAGATTTCTAGATTTGACAATAACAGTGATGATGATACAATACTAAAAATAACAACAACTAACAATGTGGAACAAACCCTCCCCAGATATACTTCCAGGCATGGTTTGATTGCTTAACTCTCACAACAACCCTATAAGGATTCCAATCTCCATTTTAAAGAGAAAAAAACAGTCCCAGTTCAACCAGGCTGCAAAGAAATATTATGCATCTGCCAAGATAATAAGGAAATTTGGGTACTGTCATGGGAAGATATTAAAAAACCTTTACACGAGACAGTAAAATTTAAAAACCAGTTGCAGCATGGAATGTTTACTGTAACATTATTTTCCAAAGGAAAAACACAATAAAGAGACATTCGGATATTTGTACTTTCATACATACACACTGATCACAGTTAACACTCATACTGAAAATGTCTGGAAGATTATAAACAAATGGTGAACACTGATAATCCCAGGGGGATGAGAGTTTAAGTTAAAAAAAATCAGTTTTTAAATTTTTATCATTAATATAGTTTAAAATTTATATACTCTGTATACAGCCAATGTTGGCAAGGAGAAAAAGTAGACAGGCTGTTAAAAACGGAAGTGCAGAGAAGGAACTGGTCTTGAGTTGGACAGTGATGCTACATAATCTGAAGTCACAGCAAAGGGTATGAGCACCAGGGGCCCGTGCTCTACAAAGCTTTGCCAGATAATTATAATTTTTTTAAAAGATTTTATTTATTTATTTGACAGAGAGAGATCACAAGTAGGCAGAGAGGCAGGCAGAGAGAGAGGAGGAAGCAGGCTCCCTGCTGAGCAGAGAGCCCGATGCGGGACTCGATCCCAGGACCCTGAGATCATGACCTGAGCCGAAGGCAGCGGCTTAACCCACTGAGCCACCCAGGCACCCCAGATAATTATAATTTTTAGAACTGCCCTTTGGGAGGAAAATATATTTTGGAAGACCATTCAAAATGTACCCATTCTGTGTTATTTAGACAATAGGACAATAGGAAGCCTCCGTAATCAATGCGGTCCTCTAAACCAGAAATCTAACAAATTTTTTCCATAAAGGTTGTATTTTCAGCACTGCAGGCCATACGGTCTCTGTTGTACTTACCCACGATGGCACTGTGGCAAGGCAACCGCCACAGACAATAAGATGTGAACAAAGGTTATGGCTGTGCTGCCAGTGACTGTTCATAAAAATAGAGAACTGGATTTGGCCTATAGCCAGAGTCTGATGAGCCCAGCTCTGAAGATTAAGGTTCAAGGCATTTGGCTATGGCATTATGATACCTTCCCTCTAAAAGAGATCATTTGATGATACAGCTATAAGAAAGCTACTGTTGCATTTACCCCAGGAGTGTTGGTGAGAACACTGTGTACTCCATCACCTAGTCAAAGACCCAGAATGGAAATCTGTTTTAGTCTTATGCAGCAAGAAATAAAATGGAGAGAAATGTATCTGTTTTCTCTTTAGAAGACTGCAAATCAGGACACTGATGATGTCTGCAAGATCAGAAAACTTGGTACATCCATTCTTAAAAATATTTTCAGGCCAGGTTATCCAAATGTTACCTAGAAACCCTTTCTAGGTCTTGATCTTTATTTTGGCTACCTTTTCCCTATTCCAAATTTTAGCTGTCTGTACTTTCCCATTTGACTGGGCAGAAAATGAAAGAGGAAATTTTAAAAATGAAAGATAAAAGCAACTCACCTGGGACTTCATTTTCTGCTCTCTTCTAAAAGGGCAGATGCCTGAAAGAGCAAAACTGGTGATGAAAAGGACATTTTCACAGACTAGACTTGGCCCGCAGCTTCCCCTTTCACCAATCCAGAAACATTCACTGCTAGACATCAGGTGGATGATGGACAACAAGGCACAAGGTTGTTTGGTCCTTGTAGAAGGGTCAGGAAGCACTAGGTGAAGGAGTCCTCTTATGACTACACTATAATAAACAGAACTTGATCAAGATGATTTAATTGTATAGATATGTTTCATATTCACTCACTAACAGCTTATTATTCCCCTATGAACCAGTAATTCTATTGGTAGAATAGTTTTATAAGGCAATAAACATGAATAGATTTACAGTAAGATTAAAAGCAGATGGACTTCCTTGGCAATAAGAATGGCCATGACCAAATGGAAAACTGAGAAATGTATTCCCTTATTCCCTGGAAAGAATCAACACTTGAATTCCAATAATCTACCAAGAGGTCTTTCATATTTTCCCTCAACTCAGCACAAATTCTCCTGCCAATCGATATTCATGGACCAAAATGTTAATTTTAAGATGTTTTCTGTTTAAACTGTAATTGCAGGTTTTCGACAGTGCAGTCATCTGCGTATAAAAATGGTGATAGGTTGGAACCACTTATACAAGAGAATATACTGCAATGCAGGATGGTATATACCTGGTCGATTTTTCTCAGCCCCAGGAGGAGTCATGCAGACAAGACTGAACTGGTTCAGAGGCACTGAATGCTCCCATGACAGGGAGACTGTTTTATGTGCTTTTTTCCAGGCGTTGTCAAAACTGATCTGGAAGGAAACAACCAAAATAGCGATGCTCATGTCTGGGTACCCGGCAGGTGTTCATTTAAGTGTTTCTTGAATAAAATATAAAATGACTTCAACAAGCTTAGGAAAAGGTCGAAAGTCACACTTTTGGTAATAATGCATCCTTTCTTATTTGTTCGGTCTTGTTTCAAAATGATCATGGTGGTTGGGGGGTGGGGGATGGGGAGGCACCAGGCTCAGGGTGCAATGGTGAACCGAGAAGGGGGTCTGACGTTTAAGAAATCAAGAGATGCCTAAAATGGCAATTTTAACTGTATGTAAAAGTCTTTCCCAGTAAATTGGGGCTGATCATCGTGACTAATCGCATTATTGCTCCGTGCAAATTTCTGAATCCTAGGGCATAGCAATGACACACCCACAGAATTCCCCCATGACCACCACATCACGGGCCACGAAAGGGATATCCCGGTCATTTAGTCCAAGCCCCCTCCCCACTCACTGATTCTCCAGAGTCCCCTAAATCACTGACCCCAGTCAGTCCCCTTACACGCCATTTCTGATCCCACAGACAACCCCATCACTGACACATCATTGCCCAATTACTAATCTCATCCCTCACTCCAACTCTGACTCCCCAAAAAACCTGACACTGATGGCACAAACCTCCCCACAACGTCCCCACCCCTGACTTCATAAACCTCCACTGACCCTCGCGAACCCCTCCCCTCCTGTTACCAATTAAACGGACTCACCGCACGTGCCCGCCTCCTGCCTTGCGGCTCTGTTATCATGCCCCGAGCCGCCCACCACCGCTCTAGCAGGGACGGTTGTCACAGCCATACTGGCGAACTCTTCAGCTTCCTGTCTGGGAGAGTGCAGCGCTGGGCTCCCGAGCCTGCGCTGTTCCGTACTGGGCGGCTTTGCCCACTCGGCCGCCCCGGCCGCTTTGTTCAGGAGGCAAGATGGCGGCTCCCAGGCTGTGCCTCGTGCTGGGAGCCGCCACCTTGAGAGTCCGGTCGGGTCCGTACGGCGGAAGAATTCGATTTATTCCTGAATTTCGACTGTGCCACGGCGGCAGGGAGGGCAGGAGGCCGACAACGGAAGGGAGGATAATACAGACCAGTGAGGTGTATTATCTTAACCAGAGAGAGTAATACAGACCTCTCTGAGGTGCAGAGAGATTTTACAGGAGGACTGGGGAACAAGTTTTGAGTGCTCCGACCTCTATTAAAAGATTGTATTTGGTGAAGGAGGAGGAATTGGGGATGTTAAAGTACTCTCACTGACGACACTGAACGTGCTTGTAAATGGTACAGCCGCACCCCCGGAGGTTGTACTTGCTGAGAGGGGTGAACCGTGGACTGGTACAGTCCCCTCCGCAGAGATGCCCGGCGGGAAAGAGGAGCCGAAGTGGTGGAGGGGGTGGCTGGGGCGGGGTGGAGGACGGGAATCAATCGCAGAAACGAACTTTAAAAACGGTTGTAAGGAATCCTCTAGGGGACATTACTACTGGAGGAGGGAGGAAGAAAGGAAAACAGAGACAGGGAAGAGACTGAGGCCCCGAGCTATGGCACTGAGAAGCCGGAGGAAATCGGGGCCGCGATAGAGGGGCAAAGGGGAAGCCCGTGTGGGCGGCGATGGCAGCGTGGAAGGCAGCAGACGGGGCGCAGAGGAACCGAAGTGGGGCACTGAAGGTCACAACGCGGGAGACTCCGAGGCAGAGGGAGATTGAGACAGGCAAAGCGGAGACTGAAAAACAAGGGGAAAAAATGGAGAGGAAGCGAGCGAGGAGGCTAGATTTCAGGAAAACATCACGTGAAACAATAACGAACCTACCGTAACGGTTAGGTCTTACGCCAGGCTTTTATATATTTATAAAATATAAATGAATGTGTGTGTGTGTGTGTGTGTGTGTGTGTGTGTGTTCTCTGTGTTAACATGTTTCATGGGCTTAAATACATCCGATTTTGAATCATGGTTTTCAAAGGAGCCATTATTTTTGGTTTATGTAATTAAATGAGCAGCAATTTCACATTGAGCACTTTAATTCATGTCAAGTAAGAACAAATCTGGACTTAGGGAGTGATTTTATTCAGAAAGATGATTGCCGGGGCACCTGGGTGGCTCAGGTCTGATCTCAGGGTCCTGCATCAGGCTCTCCTCTGAGCGAGGATTCTGCTTTTCCCTCTCCCTTTCCATGCTCTCGCTCTCAAATAAATAAAATCCTAAAAAAAAAAAAAAAAAAAAAAAAAAAAAGGTTGCAATAGGGAGAACACTTCAATCTGAGAAATCTGCAAGCATCTCAAAATCAAATTGACCCCGCCCCTGGCTCTGGGTTTTTTTGTTTTTTTTTTCTTACATAGGGTTAAGACAGGTTAGTGGGAACATTGAAGAAGTGTGCATGTGGCAAAAACAGGGCACTTTAAAATGTTTCTGGCGGTCAGATTCTGAGAAAAAGCTGTTAAGGGAGGATGTTCTGCATATACATACTGCTTTGGTCTGTGTTTAAACTTAGGCAGGAGCCAAAGCTTAGATCCCCGTGGGAAGAGAGAGGCCTAACTTTTGTCAAGACAAAGAAGAGGATAAGAAGTGGGCAGCTGATTCCCTTCAATTTAAACTTCCACAGCTACGTCAATATTTATCACACGCCTGGGGCTTAAGACAGTGTAGCTCCTGTGTTAGGCACTAAGGGTAGAGTCATGATTAATTCAGAATCCTCAAGGAGTGATGCCAGTGGAAGCTGTAGATACTAGAAGGAGCCAAACCACAGAGAGCCTTGTAGGAATTGTACAAACTGCTGTTCTCCATTCCAAAGAGTGATAAGAAGCTGTCCTTAATGTATCTCATTAAACAAGAAACTGAAGGAGAAGATTCCTTCATAATGAAATAAATACAAATTAAAGCTGCAGTAAGATACTAGTTCTCATTTATTAGTTTTTTTAAAAAAAATTCTAATTCTGGAAATATATAGTGTGGTTTTTTTAAAAAAAATTCTAATTCTGGAAATATATAGTGTGGATCAGGCCATGGGAATCAGGAATTCTCACATATTATTGGTAGGACAGAAAAACGACACAGCCCCTGTATAAGTGGTTTAGCAATAGCTAGCAAAAATACATGTATTAGTTATCTGTTGCTGTGTGATCAATTACCTGAAACTTAGCAGTTTGCAACCATAAATGTTTGTTGTCACACATTTCTGTGACTCTGGGAACCGCTTAGTTGGATGGTTCAGATTTGGTCTCATGGGGTTGCACCAGGGCTGCAATTGTTTCAAGACTCAAATGGAGAAAGATATGCTTTCCGAGTCAATCAAATGACTGATGATAAGTCTCAGAATATCATTTTCCCAGCTCAGTTCCTTACTATGTGGACCTTCCTATTGGCTACTTGATTATCCTGACATGGTAGTGGTCTTCCCGCTCCTCATGACTACCTCATAACGTGATAGCTGGCTTCTACCAAGCCTAAGTGAATCAAAGGAGAGAGAAAAAGAGAGCATACATGTGCACATAAGATAGAAGCCACAGGTTTTTTTTTAAAGATATTATTTATTTATTTGACAGGGAGATAAAGAGCACAAGTAGGCAGAGCAGCAGGCAGAGGGAGAGGGAGAAACAGGCTCTGCTGAGCAGGGAGCCCAATGTGGGACTTGATCCCAGGACTCTGGAATCATGACCTGAGCCAAGGGCAGCTGATTAACCGACTAAGCCACCCAGTTGCCCAGAAGCCACAGTCTTTCTAAAACCTAAATTGGAAATGATACCTCCTTATTGCTTCTGTATTCTGTTTGCTAAAAGTGATTCAGTAAGGCCTGCCCACTGACAATCAAATGGGAATTGAGCCCCACCTCTTAAGGGGAGAACTGTCATGTTAGTGTCATAACTTTTACCCTTTGATTCAGAAACCCCACTTCCAAGAATATATTTCAAAGATGAATAAGCAAAAATAGGACAAAAAAAAGGTCAAAAGATTATTCATTACAATACTTTTTTAATATTGTAAATACTAAAATAAGCTAAAAATACTATTTTTAGTATTGCAATGAGTAATCTTTTGGCCATGTTTTTAAAAGACAAACATCTACTAACAGAGGTCTGGTTGTATAAATTACGGTATACACATAAAACATATTATTCATCAGTAAGAGAAAAATCTCATAACTATATGGAGTGAAATTTAGGATATAATGTTATGGGGAAAAATAAAAATGGTTTATTACCACTTAGTTTATTACCACTTAGTTTTATAAAATATGAAAATGAATGAATATGTATACAGTCAAGTCCCATTATTCATTATAGTCAGGTTCTATATAAGGTTGCTGCAAACAGAATTAGTGAATGCTGAAACATTGCTCCTAGGTGAAATATATAAATATATATTCACATACATATACATAAGACATGTACACACATAATACATATATATTACAGGGATTATAATCTTAAATTGCAATTTTATAAATTTTACAGCATGTACTACTTTTACAACAACCTTAAAATCAATTCATCCTGGTAGATTCTACTTTCTTTATTTTACAAAAGAGAAAATGAAGTATTCCAAAGTATTAAGTTACTTACCTGAGGTCACTCCATTTACAGGTGCCAGAGTTGAATTTACCAGAGTGGCCCCAGCGCTGGAGTTTCTAACACTATACTGCACTGCCCATGTTGTCTCCATACTCTTGAAAGCTGGAACAAGAGGAAGAACATCCCCTCAGTTCAGCCTCACATGTTAATGTGTGCATGAGGCAACTCAAATGTTTCACTGTTCTGTGCATGTCTGCTATGACTACAAAAGTACCACATTGGTCTGGGGGCTACAGGCCAATTTTAGAAATTAGATAAATTTGAAGATATGGCAAAATGAAGATCAACTGTATATATATTTACCTGAAAAATAAAAAGCAAATAATGGAAGAATAAAGGATCAAAATAGTATCTGTAAAGAGTGCTGTTACTTATCTACTAATATGTGAACTTACCTCAAAACCTAGTGGCTTAAAACAACACATTTTTTGTCTCTGTGTGTCAGGAATCTGGACATGGATTATCTGGGTCCTCTGCTTTGGGGTCTCCTATAAATCTATCATCAAGATATTGGCCTAGGCTGGGGTCTCACCTGAAGGATCAAATGAGGAAAGATCCACTTCCAAGCTCAATGACATGATTGTTGGCAGAATGCACTGTCTCAAGGATTGTTGAATGAAGGGCATTCACATCCTTGCTGGCTGTTGGATGGAAGCTACACACAGTACTTTGCCATGCGTGACTCTCCAACCTGTGACTTATAGATCTAATGAGGCAGGAGAAAGAGTCTATAAGCAAGATGGAAGTCACAGTCTTTTAAAACCTAATCACAGAAGTAACACTCACCTTATGTTGCCATATTGTGTTGGTTCAATGTTACTTATTCATATGGAGGGTAGTGCAAAGGCTGTGAATATCAGGAGGTGGGAATCATTGCCCATAAAAGATACTGCCTACCACAGGGAAGAAGAAAATAAGATAGAGGGGACAGAGATAGTACATAGTATTCTTTGAATGTACATGTTCTGTTGATTTCACTTTAGAACCTCAAAAAAATTACAACATTATGAAACAAAATTAGTTATAAAACAACCCCAAAGTTCTACTTCTGGCCAAAGTGAAGTCACAAGGATTGAACTATACTTTCACCTGAAATAATGGAAAACCCAAATAAATGTATGAAACAATGGTTTTTAAGACATTGGACATCAGGCATTTAAGGACAGTGATCCTTAAAGATGGGAAACACATGAGGTAACCCCTTTTGATTGCTCAGTTTACTGCCTTGAGAAAATTTCTAGGACACAACACAGGGAAGGGGAGCACAGGCAAAGTTCCACAGACTCTCAGAGTTGAAGAGAAAGAACCAACAGTACAGACAGACCAAGGACACTAGAGTCACAGAGTAGAAGACCAAAGAGGAGAAAGCTGTCCCCAAAAGAAAACTCCAGAGACTTCCAGAGGGTCTACTTCTCATCAGAATATTGGTCAATATATGTATATAAGGAAACTACAAAAATTTGGGAAAATAAACACATGAAACAAAAGAGGAAACAGTAACTAGATCTCACAAAAAGCCAAGATCAATGTCTTTTTCTACCAGCCAGACTGGAAAACTTCGCTATTCATGGAGCATTGGGAAGAGCACTCAAAATGTTCTGCCTCAATACTGAAAAGTAGTTAGCTCTACACTAAAATATTGCTCTGGTGCCACCTAACAAATCAGATTTGAAAGAATCAAACTGTTTCCAAGCAACAATCATAGAGAAAGTTTACAAAAAATGGGGGGGAAATGGAAATAAAAAGTAGCACCCAACATGGTAAAATTCACAATGTCTTGTGTCAAAACAATGATTATCAGACATGTAGGGATGCCTAGGTGGCTCAGTCAGTTAAGTGTCTGCTTTCAGCTCAGGTCATGATCCCAGGGTCCTGGGATTGAGTCTCACATGGGACTCCCTGCTCAGTGGGGAGCCTGCTTCTCCCTTTGCCTTGTGGCTCCCCCTTCTTGTGCTCTCTCTGACTCTCTCCCTCTGACAAATAAATAAAACCTTAAAAAATAAATCAGACATGTATAGAAATTGGAAAATAATACTCATAATTAGGAAAAATTCCAAGGAAAAGAGATCAGAAATGAAAAACATATTGCAAATATGTTAACAAGTTATTACAAGATCTTGCAGTCATTAAATGGATAATACTAAAATATTATTAACAACTTTAGCCTCATAAATCTGACCAGGTAGAAGAGATGGGCCATTTTCTCAGACACCAAAACTCAACCAAGGTGAAACAGATAATATGCATAGTCCAAATTAAAACTGACTCTTAATTAAAGACCTTACAAAAAGAAAAGACAGTTTCATTGGAGAATTCATCTAAATTTAAATAGCATTAATTTTACATAAACTCTTCCACAAAACAGAAGGGAATACAAGCCAAATCATTTTATCAGGAAATTATTACCAAAACCATACCAAGAGAGAAAACTACAGACCAATGTGTCTCATGAACTTAGGCACAAAAATCCTTAACAAAATATTAGCAAACCAAATAAAACAATCCATTAAAAGAATTATGCACTGGGGCACCTGGGTGGCTCAGTGGGTTAAGCCGCTGCCTTCGGCTCAGGTCATGATCTCGGGGTTTTGGATCGAGTCCCGCATCGGGTTCTCTGCTTGGCGGGGAGCCTGCTTCCCTCTCTCTCTCTCTGCCTGCCTCTCCGTCTACTTGTGATTTCTCTCTGTCAAATAAATAAATAAAATCTTAAAAAAAAAAAAAAGAATTATGCACTATGACAAAGTAGAATGTATTCCAGGTATGCAAAGCTGGCTCCAATTTGAAAATTAACCAACCACTGTAACCCAATTATAAACAAAATACAAAGAAAAAGTATGTAATTATATCAATCAACACAGAAAAATCATTTGACAAAAATCCACCACCATTCATGATAAACACTCAGCAAACTAGTAAGAGAGGGGAATTTCTTCAATTTGATAAAGAGCATATACAAAAAAGAAGAAAAAAAACCCCACAGCAAATAATATTTAATGGTGAAAGACTGCACATTTCCCTTCTTAGATCAGGAACAAGGCAATAGTGTTTCATCACACTACCCTAGTTTAACATAGTATTAGAAATTCTTTTTTATTTTTTAAAGATTTTTATTTATTTATTTGACAGAGAGAGATCACAAGGAGGCAGAGAGGCAGGCAGAGAGAGAGGAAGGGAAGCAGGCTCCCTGTTGAGCAGAGAGCCCGATGCGGGGCTCAATCCCAGGACCCCGGGATCATGACCTGAGCCAAAGGCAGAGGCTTAACCCACTGAGCCACCCAGGCGCCCATAGTATTGGAAATTCTACCCATTAAAATAACACAAGACAAAATTTGTAGTGATCAGAAAGAATAGAAATAAAACTGATGTGAATGATGTTGGTCCTTTATAGAAAATCTAAAGGAATGTACCAAAATTAAGCCTAAAACTTAATATGTGAGTTCAGCAAAGTTATAGGATACAAGAACATCAGTGCATAAAAATCAATCACATTTTGGGAATGCATGGGTGGCTCAGTCATTAAGTGCCTGCCTTCAGCTCAGGTCATGATCCCAGGGTCCTGGGATCAAGTCCCACACTGGGCTCCTGATCAGCAAGGAGCTGAGCTCCCTCTCTAGCTGTCTCTGTCAAATAAATAAATAAATAAAATCTTAAAAAAAATCAATCACATTTCTATTCGCTAACAATAAGCATATGGAAATAAAAACATAATATTTCGATCAGTACAAAGGGATCAAAATACTTGGTCTTGCACTTAACAAAACAAGTAAAGGATCTTTAGGAAGAAAATTACAAAATGTTGTTGAAAGAAATCAAATAAATGTAGAGATAAATTGTTTCCATTATTGAGGATTTATAAACTATAAAGAAGTTACTTCTTGGGGCGCCTGGGTGGCTCAGTGGGTTAAAGCCTCTGCCTTCGGCTCAGATCATGATCCCAGGGTCCTGGGATCCAGCCCTGCATCAGGCTCTCTGCTCAGCGGGGAGCCTGCTTCCTCCTCTTTCTCTGCCTGCTTCTCTGCCTACTTGTGATCTCTGTCTGTCAAATAAATAAATTAATTAAAGAAAATAAAAAAAAGAAGAAGTTACTTCTTCAAACAGATGTATAGGTTTAATGCAATTTCTATTAAAATCACAGCAAGTTTTTGTTGTTTGTAAACTTGGACAAAGTTATTCTAAAATTTGATGGTAAAGAACAAGCCATAGGAAACTAAGACAACCTTAACAAAATAAAGAATAAAGTGCATTCCCACAGCTTCTGTTCATCACTAGACTGGAAGTTTTAATCAGTGCAATAAAGCAAAAAGAAATGGAAGATGCCCAATTTGGAAAGGAAAAAGTAAACAATCTTTATTTATAGATGCATGATTTTTTATATAGAAAATCTGATGTATTTTACCACCACCAACAAAATGGCTACTATTAGAATTAATCAGTAAGTTTAGAAATGTTTTAGTATACTAGATCAATAAACAGTGGTACTTCCATATACTATCAACAAATGATCAGACTGAAATTTAAAACATCTAAAGAATTTCTTTTAAATAGGAAAGGCTTGGGGTAAGTCTGACAAAAATGTGAAACATCTGTACATTGAAAACAACTAAACATTGCAAATGGTAGTGAAAGAATGATGTGCTTAAATAAAAGGACGATGTACTCTTTATGTGTCAGAAGCCTCATTATTGTAAACCTCAAATTGACTTATAGATTCAGTGTAATCAATTTAAATAATGCAGCAAGCTTTTGAAAGGAAATTGACAAGATGATTCTTAAAATTCATATGAAAATGAAAAGGTCTAAGAATAGCCAAAATCCTTTACAAAAAAAAAAAAAAGAAAAGAAAACAAAACAAAACAAAAACCTATCTGAAGATCTAATATTACCTGACCTCAAGATTTATTTTATACACAGCCACAATAATCAAGACAGTGTGGTGTTGCTGTAAAGATAGAAAAATAGATAAATGAAACAAAATGGACCAGAAATAGAGCCAACTGATATAATGACAAATTTCCAACAAAGGCATTTAGGTGGGAGGAAAAAGAGTGTTTTCAACAAATAATTAGGTATCTATATTTTAAATGAAACTTTAATCTATTACTCATATCATATATAAAAAATTAACTAGAAGTGGGCCATAACCCTAAATATAAAATCTAAAACTTTATATAAAGCTCCTAGGAGAAAATGTAGGAGTAAATCTTTGGGACTTAGAATTAGGCAAAGATTTCTTAGGTAGGACAATAAGAGCATGAACCACAAAAGAAGAAATGGTAAGTTGGAAATCTGGTCTTCAAAAGATATCACTAAGAGAATGGAAAGACAAGACAAAGACTAGAGGAAAATATTTTCACATCATATATATGATAAATAACCAGCAGCTAGAATGTATAAAGGGTTCTAACAACCAAATCATTAAATACTCAGCAAAAGGGGTGCCTGGGTGAATTAGTTGGTTAAGCATCTGTCTTCAACTCAGGTCACGATCTCAGGGATTGAGATCATGGAACTGAGCTCCAAGTTGGGCTCTCTGCTCAGCAGGGAGTCTGTTTCTCCCCCTCACTCTCCCTCTGTGCTCTCTCTCTCTCACTCATTGTCTCTCTCTCAAATAAATAAAAATCTTAAAAAAAATAAATACTGAGCAAAAGATTTAAACAGACACTTTTCTAAAAATATACTAATGGCAAAAAAGAACATAGAAAGATGCTCAACATTGGTAGTCATCAGGGAAATGCTAATTAAAACCACAGTGAGATACCCCTTACACACCTACTAAAATGACCAAAATTTAAAAACTAGTATTACCAAGTGTTGGCAAGGATGTAGAGAAATGAACTCTTACAAAGAGCTGGTAGAAATGTCAAATGGTGTAACCACCTTGGAAGATAGGTAATTCCCTTTAAACATAAACCTATATGATCCAGCCATTCCATTCCTAATACCTATCCAAGAGAATAAGTATTAGGACCATGTGCATACACCACCACAGTACCCATGACATGTGTGTATATTTATATAGGAATGCTCATAGCAGCTTTATTTGTAACAAAAACTGGAAGTAACTCAAATATCTGTCATAGGCAAATGGATAAACTACCCATACAATGGGACTAATTAGCAAGAAAAAGAAATGACCTCTTGATACACAAAAAATTGGATTAAATTCAAAACAATATGCTGAAGAAAACAGTAAACAAGAATTTACATATTATTATTGTATTTATATCAAAATGTAGGACATGCAGAAGAATATATAGTGGGAGAAAGCAGACCAGTGGTCGCCTGGGGACAGGGTAAAGAGCAGGTGAAAGAAGACTAATTCCCAAGCGGCATGAAGACGCCTTTAGGGATGGACATGTTGGTCTTGATTGTGGTGATGATTTCACTGGTGTATACATAAGCCAAAAGCTTCCAAATTATGTACTTTAAATATATGCAGTTTATTGTGTCTACTATATCTCAATAAATTTACTTAAAAAAAAAACTTCACCATGCTTAAAATGCCCTACATTTATCTGCTCCTTCATCATTTTTTTTTGACAATAAAAATAACTCTTCCCCTAATTCATTCCCCTTCAGACAGTCTGTTCTTCCCCAGCTTCCACCTTAAGGCTTTAGAGATGCTCTTCTTACTAGTATAGACTTACCACTATTCTCACCACTTGCCATAGTAAATAAGAGTTAGATTATCTTCCCAAAACAAAAATACCTTTCTCTTTTGGTCTTTCTTAATCCCAGCTTAGCTGCACCTTATAAACGTCCTAAAGTAGGAAATTTTGGAATATTAGTCCACACAGACTAAGTCAGTAAAACTGTTCATTCATTCTATCATTTAGTCCCTCAACTAATATTTAGTGAACATTATGTACTATGCATTCTTCTAGTGCTTGAGCCATATAATTATAATAATGCAGCTAAATATTCCAGCCCTAATTGTGCTTAAATGCTACCAAAGTGGACTGAGAGTAAACAAAACAAATTATATGACAACGGTGACATTAAAAAAGTGAAATAAAGCAAGGCGATAAGTAGTAGGCCTTGGGGGAGTGTTGTGTTACATACGGAGGTCTGCTAGTCCTAGAGAAATCTGTTCTAATCAGTCATCTAAGAACACAGAATCATAATAAACTGCAATTCTACAGTGATAAAATTATATAATGAAAGTTATGAGAGCCTGCTCAAGGCTACCAGAAGAAAGAAAATCAATAATAAAGACTGGAGCAGATATAAACAACATACATGATAAAAATAATGAAAATCAATGAATCCAAGAATTGGTTCTTCAAAAAGCTCAACAAAATTGATAAACTTTAAGCTAGACTGACTTAGAAAAGAAGAGAAAAGATTCAAATAAAATCAGAAATTTTAAAAAGGTGATATAAGTGATTTTACAGAAATAAAAAAGATTATGAGAGTCCTATGAACAAATGTACACCAAAAACCTGGATAATCTAAATGAAATGGACAAATTCTTACAAATCCAAAACTAACCACTGCTGAATGAAAGAGAAGTAGAAAATCTGAATAGAACTAAAACTAGTAAGGAGATTGAATTAGTAATCAAAAACCTCTAAACAAATAACACTAACTATAACTACTGCTGGCACTGCTTCCCCCGCATCAGAGGTCAAAGAGAGATATACATCATACCTCACTTGTCTTAAAGAATTTGAATCCCAAAGAAAAGCAAGATCTAAAAAATCAAAACAGTCTAGAAGATCAATGCAGGGGGTGACACTGAAGAGGCTGAAAAACATTAAGAAGTTGTTCTACCAGAACCAGAGAATAAGAATGAAGAAAAACAGGATAAAGAGAATCAAGGAGAAAAGGAGTCAGGAAGGTCCAGAGAAGATGAATGTAAACAACGGTACTTCTGAACATATGAGGAGACTTATGCATTACAGACCAGATTGAACTTCAAGTTCAACCATTCTGTCCTCTTCACAGTCTACCATGAACAGCTCACTCTGTGCTTCAAGTCTCTAAACAGGCCAAACAGTCCCGTAGGTGTAACTTCTGTTTACTCCAGAGTATTAATAAAGGAAAACTGAAAGAGAGGGAGGAAAAAAAAAAAAAAAGGAAAAAGGAGAAAATAAATTACAACCTAAATCATTCACAGAATAATGGCAACAGGAGAAATAAGATCTATGGAAGCCTCATATTGGACATAAGACAGCAATGAAAATGAACAAGAACAATAATCATATAGAAAAGGGATCCAAATTTTAAAAACTGAGATTTCATTTCTAGATTAGAAACCCTCACATCATCAGCTAGGTGATCAGTATGATGCCTTGCTGGGATGCTTTGGAGCAGACAGTTTCTCAAAAGAAAGAAAATCTTAGAGTAGCAGGTTAAAAAAGGATTGGTTCCAGACTATAAGAACCCTTTTCGGGATGCCTGGGTGGCACAGTGGGTTAAAGCCTCTGCCTTTGGCTTGGGTCAGAGTTCTGGGATCAAGCCCTGCGTCGGGCTCTCTGCTCAGCGGGAACCCTGCTTCCTCCTCTTTCTCTGCCTGTTTCTCTGCCTACTTGTAATCTCTGTCTGTCAAATGAATAAATAAAATCTTAAAAAAAAAAAGAACCTTTGTGAACAAATTATAGCTGAAAAGAAAAAGCTTAAAACATAGTTACATGAGGCAAATATGGAATTTTGGATAGGATCAACGTGAAAAGATATTCCAAGCAAATGGAAACCAAAAGTGATCAAAGATAGCTATACTTATATCAGACAAAATATACTTTTCAGTTAAAAACTGTAACAGAGCAAAAAAAAAACCCCATTATGTATTGATAAAGGGGTCAAGTCTTAAAGAGTATATAACAATTATAAAAATATATATATACACCCAATGCCAGAGCACTCAAATGTATTAAGCAAATACTAACAGGTCTGAAATACAATCATAGCAGCAGACTTTGGTGCCCTATATACAACAACGGATTGATCAGGAAGACAGAAAATCAATAAGGAAACACTACACTTTAGATCCATTGGACCTAGCAGACATATGCAAAACATTGCATTCCACAGCAGCAAAATACACACTCTTCTCAAGGGCACACAGAACATTCTCTAGCATAAATCATATGGTAGGTCACAAACAAGTCTGAGCAAATTTAAGAACACTGAAATCATACCAAGTATGTTTTCTGACCACAACGGTATGAAACTAGAAATAACAAAGAAAACTGAAGTCTCACAAATATGTGGAAATTTAACACATACCTGAACAACCAAGATATTTTAAAAGTATCTTGAAAACAAAGGAAAATGGAAACACAACTTACCAAACCTTACTGGACGTAGCAAAAGCAGTTCTAAGCAGGTAGTTTACAGTGACAAATGCCTACACTAAGAAACAAAGATCTCAAATAAACAACAAAATTTACACCTCAAAGCCATAGAAAAAGAAAAAAAATTAAGCCAAAAGTTAGCAGAAGGAAGGAAATAATAAAGATCAGAGTAGAAATAAATGAAATGGAGACCAGAAAAACAACAGGAAAGGTCAATGAAACTAAAAAGCTGGTTTTTTTTTTTTTTAAAAAAAAAGATGAGCAAAATTAACACACCATCAGTCACACTAAGAAAAAACGAGAGAGGAATCAAGTAAAATTATAAATGAAAGAGGAGATATTACAACTGATACCATATAAGTACAATGATCATAACGTTACTTAGAACAATTATGCTAACAAACTGGATAACTGAGAAGAAATAAATTCCGAGAAACATACAACATATGAGACTGAATCATTCATAGAAAATCTTAACAGAACAATAATGAGTAAGAGACTGAATCAGTAATCAAAAACATCTCAACAAAGAAAAGCCCAGGATCAATTGCACTACTGGGTATTTACCCTAAAGATTCAAACGTAGTGATCCAAAGGGGCACGTGCACCCGAATGTTTATAGCAGTAATGTCCACAATAGCCAAACTATGGAAAGAACCTAGATGTCCATCAACAGATGAATGGATAAAGAAGATGTGGTATATATACACAATGGAATACTAATACTATGCAGCCATCAAAAGAAATGAAATCTTGCCATTTGCGACAACATGGATGGAACTAGAGCGTATCATGCTTAGCGAAATAAGTCAAGCGGAGAAAGACAACTACCATATGATCTCCCTGATATGAGGAAGTGGTGATGCAACATGGGGGCTTAAGTGGGTAGGAGAAGAATAAATGAAACAAAATGGGATTGGGAGGGAGACAAACCATAAGTGACAAACTGAGGGTTGCTGGGGGGAGGGGGGTTGGGAGAAGGGGGGTGGGGTTATGGACATTGGGGAGGGTATGTGCTTTGGTGAGTGCTGTGAAGTGTGTAAACCTGGCGATTCACAGACCTGTACCCCTGGGGATAAAAATATATGTTTATAAAAAATAAAAAAATTAAAAACAAAAAAAAAAACAAGAAGAAAAGCCCAGGATCAGATAGTTTGATTGGTGAATTCCACCAAGTATTTAAAGAATTAACAACAATCCTACTTAAACTCCAAAAATACTGAAGAAGGGAACACTCCCAAACTCATTTTACAAGGCCAGCATTACTTTGACACCAAAGCCAGATAAGGGCACTACAACAAAAGTCCAACATTATTGATAAATATAAATGCAAAATTCTCAACAAAATGCAAGCACACAGAATTCAACAGCACGTTTAAAGGGTCATACACCATGACCACCTGGGATGCAAGGATGTTTCAACATATACAAATTAATAGGAGTAATTCACCATATTAACAGAATAAAGGATAAAAAATCATCTCAACACATTGCAGAAAAATCAAGTATCAAAAATTCAACATCCTTTCATGATAAAAGTTCTCAACAAACTAGTCACAGAAAGAACGTACCTCCACACAATGAAGGCAACATATGGCACGCTCGCAGCTAACATCATAATCAGTGGTGAAGAAAGCTCTTCCTCTAAGATCGAGAACAATACAATGATGCCCATTCTTGCCCCTTCTCTTCAACATTGTACTGGAAATACATGTTTCTAGACATGATGTAATTTCCGTGCTACTCTAACTGATAGCTTTACATTTTCATTTTATATCTATTGCATAAACTTTATTTTTAGAAACATTGCTACTTTCTATTTCTTTATTTTTTATTTTTTCAGCGTAACAATATTCATTATTTTTGCATCACACCCAGTGCTCCATGCAATCCGTGCCCTCTCCAATACCCACCACCTGGATCCCCCAACCTCCCACCTCCCGCCCCTTCAAAACCCTTTCTATCTCTAATAATTAACCTATACATTTTCATCTCTATGCATATAAATTTTATCAACAAATAATGTGTTTTATTGTTTTCCAATCATTATACCAACTTTTTTTCTTGCCTGTTTTCCCTGACTAGGTCTTTCAATGCAATGTTGAATAAAACTGGTGAGAATGGACATTATCTTTTTTCCAGACTATAAAGGGAAATTTTCCTATACACCAGTAGGTATTAAATTTTGCTATATTTTATGGCAATATATAGTACATATTATATCATATCAGATCAGTGAGCTTCGCTGGAAGGTGAAAAGGCAAAATGGGAGGCCCATGAGAAGATAAGAACTCTTGAATTTTTATTTTCCTCACACAATTTCCATAACTGTTACTATATTATCATTTCCTTCTCACAACATTTCTGTATGTTCCTGAGACCCTGATTTTCCCATGCCATCAAGACCTCTCAAAGCAGATAGATCACTCCATGGTACATGCCTGAATGTTTTATTTCCCAGGTCCAAATGGCCAATCATATCCAATATCAATCACTGTTATTTATAATGACACAGAGAATTTTCTCACACATATTCACACATCTTTATAAGCATGCCATGTCCTCTGCAGAGGTTCCCATACAGAGTCTTAAACTTCTCATAGTAAACACTGGGGCCCTGCAGAGAAAGAGCAGCTAAGCAGGACATATGAAGGAATCAAGTAGGAACTTTCTTGCAGAAATCATATTTAGCCACACAGGTCACTACATCCTTGCTACATAGGACTTCTCCTCATCAAGATGCTTTCCTAAAGATTCTTATGAGAGAAGAGTTGGGCCTACAACAAAGAATAGAGAAACATTTTAGGGATAGCAGGTGGGATTTTTATGTCCTGATTCATACCTGCCCATGTAGGCTACCCCAGGCATGTCTTCCACATTCCCTGTGGATTTTTCCCTGAGGGCCATTCAATTCTTAGGAAAAAGAACGGATGCTTCTGGGAAAGGGTAAAACAGGATCTGTGATGGTATCACACAGGGTCTTTATGTGCAAACACCATAACTTACATGTATTTGCAAAATAAAATAAAAAGTGAGGTCTCTACAACAGTATGAGTTAGGCCACCAGACACAAGAGCAGTGTTAATGGAAAAAAGACAGAAAAAGAAATCAGGGGAATCAAAAACACAGTGTCTGGAATGCAAATCAGATTTAAAGGTATACACCTGAGTATTAGCAACTTCCTGCAAAAGAACAGAGAGGGAAGACGAAGGGACAAATATAAATTAAAACGTGTTCTCTGCCAGAATTTTATACATAGATGAGGGAACAGATACTGCGGATGAAAAAAGGTTTCCCTGAAGTTACATAATCGATGAGTAGTGGAATAAGCATTAAAACTAGTGACCGTCTATGTCTTTCCAACACGCCAAGCTCCTAGACAGGAAGAGTAAAAGAGAGAAATAGCAAGAAATGTCAATTACAAGATCCTGGGTCCATCCACAGACACAGATCAACTTAGATTCTTGAAATGAAACAAACAACCAAACAAAGAGATGACGTATATTGGACCTTATCAACCCAACTTTCCATCCATCTACAAGAATAATTTTATAGGTACCTTTAGGAATGACAATCAAATCCTTCCCCCAGGCTCAGTTTCAAGGTCATGGCATCTTTTGACTCAAGCTTTCTTTATGTCCTCTATGGGGAATTACTGCACAGCCATAATTATGCTAAGTTAACATTAACAATATTATCATATATCCAATTCTTATTATATAACATAAATACATAACTTCAAAATAAACTATATATGTAACTTTTGATATTAATCATTCAGTTCACAAGTTCAAAGTCTTACATGTCATAGTGAAAATATCCATTATTTATATAACAGAGATGTCTGTATTATTGCTGATAAAAAAATTAAATACATTAGGAACTTCATCAGTAAATATGCTCCCAAACTCATTGAAATCCATGGATTTTGTGTCATTTTTAAGGCTTGAGAAAATACTGACGAAGACATTTTCTGTGCTTAATACATTCTTATGATTTTACCACTGTATGAATTCTCTGGTGTACAGTGAGTTGTGACTTCTGGATGAACGCTTTACCACAGATAGTACACTGATAGGGTTTCTCCCCAGTATGAATTCTCTGATGTACAACAAGGTCTGACTTCTGGGAAAAGGCCTTTCCACACTCAGCACACACGTAAGGTTTCTCTCCTGTATGAATGCGCTGATGCCCCGGGAGGTGGGACTTCTGAGAGAAGGCTTTCCCACATTCACTGCATATATAAGGTTTTTCTCCTGTGTGAATTCTCTGATGTCCAATGAGATGTGACTGCTGACAGAAAGCTTTTCCACACTCACTGCATTTGTAGGGTTTCTCTCCAGTATGTGTTCTCTGGTGTATGATGAGCTGTGATTTCCGGGAAAAGGTCTTCCCACATTCAGTACATTCATAAGGTTTCTCCCCAGTATGAATTATCTGATGTATAATGAGTTCTGACTTTCTGCTGAAGGCTTCCTCACATTGAGCACATTTGTAGGGTTTCTCCCCAGTGTGAATTCTTTTATGTATAATGAGGTGGGACTTCTCACAGAAGGCTTTCCCACATTCAGTACATTCATATGGCTTCTCTCCAGTATGAGCTCTATGATGTATAATCAGCTGTGACTTCTGGGAGAAGGCTTTCCCACATTGATTACATTCATAAGGTTTCTCTCCAGTGTGAATTCTCTGATGTATAATAAGGGGGGATTTCTGGGAGAAAGCTTTCCCACAGTCATTACATTCATATGGTTTTTCCCCAGAATGAACTCTCTGATGTATAATGAGGGATGATTTTTGAGAGAAAGCTTTTCCACATTCAGAGCATTCATAAGGTTTCTCCCCAGTATGAGTTCTCTGATGTACAATAAGATGTGACTTCTCACTGAAGGCTTTCCCACATGCACCACAATCATATGGTTTCTCTCCAGTATGAATTCTTTGATGTATTATGAGTTGTGACTTTTTTAGAAAAGATTTTCCACATTCAATGCATACACAGGTCTTCTCTCCAGTTTCAACATTCATATATTGAATAAGAGATTGTTTATTGCTGATAATCTTTCCATATTGATGATCTTCACAGTGTTTCACTCCATTATGAACTTTTTCATGCTTAGAATAGGAAGAAATAGGTGTACTCCCACACCCAAAATTCTCATCAGTGTTTTTTGTTGCATAACCCCTATTACAACTGAGTAAGTTTACATTAGGTTCCAAGCTCTTTTCAAATGAGTCAGGGTCATACAGTCCTTGTCTTGAAGCATCTAGGTCTGCGTAGTCATGAAATATTTTCCCTAACATCTTATATGAATAGCCTGACTCTTCAGAACCTGTTTTGTTTTTGATGACCATGACTTGCCTGAGAAGTCTGTCTTGATTTCCCGCATCTCTCTCCAGCTGGTTATCACCCTGCCAGACCTTAAAAATGGAGTACAATGAATGCTCCCTTGTCACACTTGCCAATATCTCCTTATGGAAGGAAACACCTCCAGATATATCCAACTGAGGATTTTCAAGTCTAGTCTCCCTCTCTGAAAGAATAAAAAAAAATTAAACAGATAAAAAGATTTAGTAGAGGACAAAAGATGTAAAAACAAATGGATGATATATGATGGTCCAGGAGACAGAGAACTGGGATGGCAATAGGCCATTTGAAAATGTAAATTTATCACTAGTAATTAAAGATGGACTTTACTTCCAGTAGTGATGGCTGAGGTAGTTGAAGAATTCTGCTCCCAAAAAAACCAAGTACAAAAACAAATAAAAAAACAACTAATTTAGGGCACTGAAAAACTATTAACAGGAGGTAATAAGCTGAAAAATGCTTACTCACCAGAAACTTCTACTTCATTATGTAAGAATGGGGAGCTAGCATTCTTTCTCAGGGTTTTCCCATCTCCCATCCCTAGTTTATGGGGGATTAAAAGATAACACAAATCCACAGGATACAACTTAATGCTATTAATAAGAATAGCAAGAAATTTAACAGGAATTTGGAAGCAAAAGAGTCATAAAAGGTTGAGATAACACCATCTATATACCTCCACCTGACCACTAAAAGATCTGTAAAAAGATATTCTAGAGAGCCCAACAGTGATTGAAAATTTGGAGAGTCTTGCAAACTTGCTATACTTGTAAAGTGTTCTGAAACATGCACTGCTCGGGCAGCAAACAGTGAAAGTCATGCTTGTGTTTGATGTCTCATACAACCTCTACCCAAATCACTAGCTTACCTCTACCTTATCCAAAGGTGGAGGGGAGTCTCTTAGACAGCCAGACTTAAACAAACAAACAGGAACTAAAGAGAGCCATCAGCAATGACACTCTATAGGACAAACAGATTTCAGTTTAAGCCTAAGCAAGTTAAATGCCTCTAAGACAAAACAGAAACCCTTAGAAGGATCAGAAGAATCTACACTACAACATATTATCTACTATGTAGCATTTTCAACCAAAAATTACTAGACATATAAAGAAACAGAAAACTGATCTAAATTAAGGAATAAAATCAGTCAATAGAAAATGACTCTATGTGGGTACAAATGCTATATTTTGTAAATAAAGATCCCAAAGAAGCTATTATAAACATATTAAAGAACTTAAAGGAAAAGATTGCTAGGCAATGAGTGAACAAATATGTAATTTTAAAAGAGGAAAAAAGCATATAAAGGAACTAGTTTGACTATAAAGAGGCAGGAAGAGGAAATTTTGATTATTAGAACTCTTTGGTATCATGATTGTGGTAGTAGTTAACTTACTCTATATCCAATATTTATTTTGTGTAAGTTAAACATAAAAGAACCAAATGAAAATTTTAAAGCTGAAATTAAAATTTCATCAGATGGGCTTATTGGATTTAAGAAAGCAGAAAGCAAAAAAAGAGAACTACAGGCGAATATCTCTGGTGAACATAGATGAGAAAATCCTCAACAAAATATTAGCAAACAGAATCCAACAATACATTAAAAAATTTATTCACTATGATCAAGTAGGATTTATTCCATATTCAAGATGATTTAATATTTGCCAAAAAGTTAATTGATATGTCACATCAGTAAGAAAAAGGATAAAGCCAAGTGATCATTTCAATAGATATATAAAAAGCATTTGACAAAGTATAACATACATTCATGATAAAAACCTTCAAAAAATTAGGTGTAGAGGGCACATACCCCAACATAATAAAGTCTATATATGAAAAACCCACAGCTAACATTATGCTCAATGAGCAAAAGCTCTCAGGTCAGGAACAAGACAAGGATGCCCGCTTTTATTCCATAGTACTGGAAGTCCTAGCCACAGCAATCAGACAAGAAGAAATAAAAGGCATCCAAACTGGTAAGGAAGAAGTAAGACCTCCACTATTTGCAAATGACATGATACCACATTTAGAAAACCCTAAAGATGCCACCAAAAAACTGCTGGAACTGATAAATTAATTCAGCAAGGTCACAGAATACAACATCAGAATACAACATCAATTTATTACATACAGAAATTTATTACATTTCTGTATATTAATAATGAAGCAGCTAAAAGAAAAATTAACAATCTCATTTACAACTGTACCAAAAATAATAAAATACCTAGGAATAAACTTAACCAAAGAGGTAAAAGACCTGTATTCTGAAAACTATAAAACACTGATGAAAGAAATTATAAATAACACAAATAGAAAGACATTCCATGTTCATTGATTGGAAGAACAAATATTGTTAAAATGTCTATATTACCCAAAGCCATCCACTCATTTAAGGCAATCCCTACGAAAATGCCAACAGCATTTTTCACAGAACTAGAACAAATAATCCTAAAATTTGTATGGAACCACAAAAGATCCAGAATAGCCAAAGCAATCTTGAAAAAGAAAAACAAAACTAGAGGCATCACAATTCCAGACTTCAAGTTATACTACAAAACTGCAGTAATCAAAACAATATGGTCCTGGCACAAAAACAGACACATGGATCAATAGAACAGAATAGGGAGCTCAGATATAAACCCACAATTCTATGGTCAATTAATCTTCAACAAAAGAGGCAAGAATATGAAATGGGAAAGACATCATTCCAACAAATGGTGTTGGGAAAACTGGACACCTATATGCAAAAGAATGAAAAAGGACCACTTTCTTACACCTTACGCAAAAGCAAACTCAAAATGGATTAAGGACCTAAATGGGAACTGAAACCATAAAAATCCTAAAAGAGAGTATAGGGAATAATTTCTCTGACATCAGCCTTAACAACATCTTTTTAGATGTGTCTCTTGAGGCAAGGCAATCAAAAAGCAAAAATAAACTATTGGGACTGCATCAAAATAAAAAGCTTTTGCACAGCAAAGAAAACCAGCAAAACTAAAAGACCACCTTGGAATGGGAGAAGATATTTGCAAATGACACACCTGGTAGATGGCTAGTATCCAAAATATATAAGGAACTTATACAACTCAATACCCAAAAACCAAATAATATAATTAAAAATGGGCAGAAGACATGAACAGATATATCTCCAAAGAAGACATCCAGATGGCCAATAAACACAGAAAACATGCTCAACATCACTCATCATCAGGGAAATGCAAATCAAAACCAAAATGAGATAGCACCTCACACATATCACAATGGCTAAAATCAAAAGCTCAAGAAACAAGTGTTGGTGAGGATGTGAAGAAAAGAGAGCACTTGCGCACTGTTGGTGGGAATGCAAACTGGTGCAGCCACTGTGGAAGTCAGTATGGAGGTTCCTCAAAAAATTAAAAAACATAGTATTCCATTGTGTATATATACCACATCTTATATGAAGGAGTGGTGATGCAACATGGGGGCTTAAGTGGGTAGGAGAAGAATCCATGAAACAAGATGGGATAGGGAGGGAGACAAACCATAAGTGACTTTTAATCTCACGAAACAAACTGTGGGTTGCTGGGGGGAGGGGGGTTGGGAGAAGGGGGGTAGGGTTATGGACATTGGGGAGGGTATGTGCTTTTGGGTAAATTGGAAGGGGAGATGAACCATGAGAGACTATGGACTCTGAAAAACAATCTGAGGGGTTTGCAGTGGTGGGGGGGATGGGAGGTTGGGGTTCCAGGTGGTGGGTATTATAGAGGGCACAGCTTGCATGGAGCACTGGGTGTGGTGAAAAAATAATGAATAGTGTTTTTCTGAAAATAAATATATTGGAAAAAAAAAAGAATTAGAGAAGACACAAAAAAAAATATTAAAAAACAGAACTACCCTACGATCCAGTAATCATATTACTGGGTATTTACCCCCAAAATA
This sequence comes from Neogale vison, assembly GCF_020171115.1. NCBI lineage: Eukaryota > Metazoa > Chordata > Mammalia > Carnivora > Mustelidae > Neogale > Neogale vison. The sequence continues at coordinate 72,439 of NW_025334860.1, forward strand.
CAAAAATGCTAACTCAAAGGGATATACACACCCCTATGTTTATTGCAGCATTATTTACAATAGCCGAATTATGGAAGTGTCCATCAACGGATGAATGGATAAAGATGTGGTATACATATACACATATATTATTCGGCCATCAGAATATTGAATTCTTAGGAATTTTATCATTCAACCATAAGAAAGAACGAAATCTTGCCATTTGCAACAACATGGATGGATCTAGAGAGTAGAATACTAAATGAAATAAGCCAGTCAGAGAAATACCATTTGATTTCACTCCTATGTAGAATTTAAGAAACAAAACAAATGAACAAAGGAGGAAACTAACAAAAAAGAGACAAACCAAAAAACAGACTCAACTACAGAGAACAAACAGAGGGGAGGTAGGTGAGGGGTTAGGTGAGGGGATGGGTGACATAGGTGAAGGGGATTAAGAGCTCACTTATCTGGATGAGGACTGAGAAATATACGGAATTGCTGAACTGCTATACTGTACACCTGAAACTAATACAACACTGTATTTACATATAGTGGTATTAAAGAAAATAAATTAAAACTCATGTCATAATCAAAATCAAAATCAATCAATAGTGCTGGAACACATGGACTGCCAAGGCAAAAGAAGGGAGTTGGACACTTACTTCATACCATGTGCAAAAATTAACTCAAAGACCTAAATGTAAGAGCACTGACAGTATAAAACTTCTCGAAAAAAAACTTGGGGTAAATCTTCATGACCTTGGATTTGGCAACAGATTCTTGGATACGATACCAAAGCACAGGCAACAAAAGAAAAATAGAAAAACCGGACTTTCTGGAGTTCCATGTAAGTTCTGCGTAAGAATTTTACCTCTATAAAGAACTCTTACAATTCTATAATAAAAAGACAAATAATTCAAAATAGACAAAGTCTCTCAACAGACTATTTTCTGAACAAGATACATAATGGCCAACAAGCAGATAAAAATACACTCAACATAATTAGTCATTACAGATGATTTTAGTTAAACCCAGAGTTCCCATATGACCCAGCAGTTCCACTTCTACCAAAGAAGAAGTAAAACATACACCTACATGAGAATTTGCACATGAATGTTTATAGCAGCATTATTCATGTTGCCAAAAGGTGGACACAAGCCAAATATCCATTAACTGATGAACGGATAACTAAATGTCGTGTATCCACACAACGGAGTATTATTCAGCCAAAAAAGAAACGAACTACAGATACATACTATATAACGTGATAACCCTCAGAAACAGCATGCTAACTGAAAGAAGCCAGTCACAAAAGATCACATATTGTACAATTTCGTTTAAATAAAATATCAAGAGTAGGTAAATCAATAGTGAAAGCAGATTAGTGGCCGCTTAGGGCTGGAGATGCGGAGCAGGGGCGTGATAGCAGAAGGGTACAGGATTTCTTTCGTAGGCGATAAAGTGTTTTAAAATTGACTGCAGCAATCGTTTCACATATCTGCGAATATGACAAAACCACTATATTGTTAACTTTGAATGGGTGAATTATAAGGCATGTGAGTTAAATCTCAAAGTTGTATAAATAAAATAGTAGAAAATACAGAGTACAGCTACAGTATGGACTTTAACTGTCCATATTCGCACTGTGTATCCATGCTTATATCCCTTTATTCCCTGAATAAATAGTTTTTATTGAAGGCAAGCCTAGCAAATTTCTGCAGAAAAGCCACAATGATTCCTAACTCCAAGAATTTGTACACACCCATTGCCTGAGCTTGCCTTCACCCTCCTCTTGCCCAACCCACACTTCAAATATACTTCAGAGTAGCTGGTTCTTGTTTGGAAAACATGCCTTCTTAAGTTATGCCACATTTCTTTAGATTATAATTTTCAGGGAACTCCTAAGACATTAATTATATTGGTGGTACGATTTTATGCAGCCATGAACTCTGATGTCTTGTCTTTCCATGTACAACCTGTGGTCCTGAAAAGCATCTGACTTCTATTGCCTTTGAATTTCTTCCAGAAAGCCACTAAAGATATAATTGTTGAGTGAATCAGAGAGAAATTTTTCTTCTCTTTATGGCTCACTATTACTTAATTAACAAATTGTTGAATACTTACTACATACTCAGCACAGGAGCAAGAAGGAACAGGAGCGGCCAATCTGGTTGGAAGCATAAATCTCAGCCACCCGCCAATTAAAATCAAAAACAAAGAAACTGAGATTTCACTTCCCTTGACTCCCATCTGCCAGCTTTTTACCTGGATAGATCCAACTTGGTATATCTCTTTTTACAATCCATGGCTCTTGTCCTTGTTCCAACTTGGAGATGACATCTGGTTTGGACATTGGATGCCCTATTATGGAGAAATCAGAGAGGAACTCGGTTGGCTACACTGAAGAAAAAAAAAGAAAGGTTTCTAGGCACCTGGGTGGCTCAGTCAGTCAAAGTGTCCAACTCTTGATCTCAGCTCAGCTCAGCTCTTGATCTCAGGGTCCTGAGTTAAGCCCTACATTTAAAAACAAAAAAGTGCTATTTTAGGAGCCCCACAGTGAAGCTGTCCAGCTGGCTCTCAGCACAGCACTGACCTTCTGCTGGAGAGAAAAAAAGAGAGCACAAAGTCAGTCATTACCTATGCCAGGAACCCACCCAACTTGATCAAAGGAGAAGAGAGAGGCACTGGATTGGGAATTGTTGTGATATGAGGGAAGCCATCCTTACCCAATGAGACCAGGTGGCTGAAGTTCTCCAGCATCACATCTCTGTACAGGGTCTTCTGAGCGCGGTCCAGTTGCTGCCACTCCTCCTTGGTGAAAGCTATAGCCACATCCTCAAATGACAACGGACCCTATAACAGCACGTTCCTGTTCAATCTGAAGTGATCGTTCTTATTTTTACCATAACATGCCAAATCATATGCCCAGTTCTACACCATGCCTATTCAGAAAAATGATGTAAAATTCTGTCTTTAGCAAGAGGAATCAAACACATTTGAAGAATAGAAGAGCAAAGAGGCTTAATCACAAATGGGAATTCAATAAAGGCAGCATTTCAAATAAATGTATTCAACAAGTGGTTCTGGGAACACTGGACAGTCAATCAGTTCAATAATAAAAAGCATCACAAATTATTAATACTGGTTATCCCAGGAGAAAGGGAATGCTGAGGGTCCCTTTGACTTTATAATTTTTATTTTTTGTATTTTTCAGTGTTTTTTTAAATGTTTTTACCAAGTAGGGATAATTCAAGCCAAGACAAAATATAGCAAAATGATTTTATAAATTGAAAAAAATGGGACCAAAACTGGCATTCAGTTGGGGAGTAGCTTCACAAACTGTGGGACCATAGCAAAGGCTACGCAGAATCAGAGACCCCAGCACTCCCAAGTGTTTGCCACTGAATTTTACGTAAAGAACTGCCTACTTGAAAGAAGCCATGATTTTGAGACATATAGATCCTCACCATTCCCCCTTTTCTAGGTTTTATCTCTGGATAAACTATACGTTAGTTCCCCCAAAGAATAATGCTTATAGAGTTCAGCTCTAACATTATGCTGACTGCCTTCTAAAAAAAAAATATTTAAAGACACAACCACAAAAAATCTGACACACTTATGCAGAAGTATAGGTCAGGACATCATCTATAGACGATCCCCCAAAATAAATTTCTTTTTGTCTTTTTTTTTTTTTTTAGATTTTTATTTATTTATTTGATAGACAGAGAGAGATCACAAGTAGGCAGAGAGGCAGGCAGAGAGAGAGGGGGGAAGCAGGCTCCCTGCCCGACGCGGGGCTTGATCCCAGGACCCTGAGATCATGACCCGAGCTGAAGGCAGAGGCTTAAACCACTGAGCCACCCAGGCGCCCCCTTTTTGTCTTAATGGCAAGAAATACTTTCATTGAAAATTCAGTTGATTTTATTTGTGGAGAATGCCAGATCATGTATATGATATCCTCTATCTCTCCACTGTGGCTGCTAGAAAAGACTGAATAAATTTGACTCTTTTTTTTTTTTCAAATTTGCACTTTAATTTTTACACACTTATATAAAATACATAATATAGATATGGATTATATTTATATAAAATATACATATAACAAACATATACATGAACTATAATAGTTGCTTTATGTGGCTTAAAACCACATAAATGTACATAGTACACAGCAACTCGTTCCAAGTCTTTGCTCTCTCTACCTTTTCCCTAATTCTGATTTCTAGCTTTCTGCACTTTTCCATTTGACTATATGGAAATCGAGTACAAAATAAGCAAGCAACTTACATGAGACTTGGTCATTTTCTGCTTCTCTTCCAAAAAAGCAGAGATCTGAGGAATCAGGATTGAAAGACTAAGTCTCCAGGAGCCATTTACCAGTCTAGAAACAACCACCACCAGAAGTCAGATGGAAATCAGGTCACTTTGTAGAAGGTCGTTTGATCCTTATAGAAGGATCTATAAGCACCACGTGAAAAAGTCTTCTTGTGATTATATGATTATATAGATCTTGTACAAGGTGTATTTTTAAAATATTTTTATTTTTAAAAAGATTTTATTTATTTATTTAACAGACAGAGATCACAAGTAGGCAGAGCAGCAGGTAGAGAGAGGGGGAAGCAGGCTCCCCACTGAGCAGAGAGCCCAATGCAAGGCTCAATTCCAGGACACTGAGACAATGACCTAAGCCAAAGGCAGAGGCTTAACCCACTGAGCCACACAGGCGTCCCTACAGGGTGTATTTTTAATTGGATGGATGCAGATATTTCTGTTAATACACAAACACCTTATTGTTCCCCTTTGAACCAGCAGTTCTATTTGTAATTCTATCTGTAAGACTCTACCATAAGACAATAATCATGTATACATATGTATGTAAGATTTAATTACAGATGAGGCAGTTCCTTGACAATAAGAATAGGAATGACCAAGTAGAAAACTGAGAACCATATTCCCTAGACACAAGCAGCTGACAAAATCCTAAGAGCTCTTTTACATTTTTCCGCTAATCTAGCAAATTCTCTTGCTCAATCAATATTCATAGATTAAAACTGTTGACTTCATTGATTTTTTTTAACTTTTAAATCATTTATAGTTTTATTTTTTTTAAGATTTTATTTATTTATTTTTCCAATTTATTTATTTTCAGAAAAACAGTATTCATTATTTTTTCACCACACCCAGTGCTCCATGCAAGCTGTGCCCTCTATAATACCCACCACCTGGAACCCCAACCTCCCACCCCACCCCCGCCACTTCAAACCCCTCAGATTGTTTTTCAGAGTCCATAGTCTCTCATGGTTCATCTCCCCTTCCAATTTACCCAAAAGCACATACCCTCCCCAATGTCCATAACCCTACCCCCCTTCTCCCAACCCCCCTCCCCCCAGCAACCCACAGATTTTAACATGTTTTTGTTTAAGTTTGTGTTGCTGATATTCAACAGTGCAGTCATCTATGGAAGAAAATAGTGTCACAGAACCATAGATGAACAGGAATATAGGACAATGCAGAAAGATACTTACCTGGTAAATTCTTCTCAGTCCCAGAATGGGTCATGCAGAGAAGGCTGAACTCATTCACAGGAAGTGAGTACTCCCATGAAAGGCAGACTGTTTCCTAAGGGGTTATCCCAGGCTGTGTCAAAATAAACCTAGAAGGAAACAATCCAATAGTCATGCTCCTCTTTGGACACCGAGCTCTGAAACAAGTAAAAAGCAGGGGTTTAATAAATGTTTGTGGAACAGAATGTAGAACACTTCCAATAAACAGGAAGACACGGGGCTGAAATTACACCTCATATAAGAAAAGAAGAAAAAAAACAGCCCTCACATTTCAGAGCTGGCCTGACCCTCAAATTCTCCTCTTTAAGTTAATTACACAGAACATCAACATCAGACAAGGTCACTCCCTGAAATCATGTCCGAACACAGACAGACGAAGCATCAGCATTGTCCAATACACAAAACATCCCCTCTCCGAGTTAATATGAGCGACAACTTCCTCACCTATTACAGCTTTACCGTCAGGATAGTCTCCTCACCCTAGATATTTGAAATCCCCCATCACTGAACTACCCCACTTCTCTCAATATCCAATTCAGAGCAAGGTCTACCCCCTTAGGCCCTCGTCAAAATCACCCAATACAAGGATAAGTCCTATAAGAAGTTCTAACGCTCTCATACCAGAAGGCCCCCCCACCCTCCTTTTCTCCAGGGTGTGCGTGTTCCCAGCTAGGTGCTAAAGCCATAAACCCAACTTATTCAACTACAGGATGTTCCTGGTGGTCTTTGACTAGAGGGAATTGACAATAATAAGGTTAATCCTTTAGATTTGTTTGGTCTTATGTCTAAAGGATGTTTTCTTCTATGAGGAGGTGAGTGATGGAGGGAGTTGGAGGTTTGAGAAAACATCTGAGTAGGTGCTTCAATGTGGGGGCGGCCTCTGACCTGCAGAAATTGTAAAGTGAGGGGCTTCCCACTAAACTAGAGCTGACCCTTCCCAGTCTCTGGCTGCATTATCGACTCCCTACAAATCACTGAATCACCAGGTGCAGAAATCACAAATCCCAAAGAGCACCTCCACGGAACCCCGATCACAAGACTGGCCATACAGGTCCACAAATCACTGGCACACGGATACTCCAACACCTGCATCCCCGACCCACAGATCATACTGCTCTCCCTATTACTGACCCCTTGTACGTACCCAACATTCATCCCACAGACTTTCCATCAGTCTGCATAGACCTCCAATTACAGACCCTCACAGACCCCCGCCCAGCCCCCGACTTCCTAATGACTTAATCCATAAATCCCCCTTCTGACCCCCAGCTCGATTATCAGGTCCCGAAACGTCCGTCCCAGCATAACCCCCGACAGCTGTCACAGATTAACATGGATCGAAAAACTCTCCCGCTTCCTGTCTGGGAGAGTGCGCCGCGGGGCTCGCGAGCATGCGCCGAATCCTGCAGAGCGATTTTGACCACTCGGCGTCCTCTGTGGCTTTGTTCAGGAAGCAAGATGGCGACTCCCACGCGCCGTGTCTCCTAGTGGGAGTCGCCATATTGAGAGTCCTGTCAGGTCCGTACACGCGGAGGAATTCGGTTTATCCTTAACCTGAGTTTGGACTGTGCCACCGTGGCAGCGAGGTGAAGGAGGCAAGATGACGGAAAGTATTACACAAACCAATGAGAGCTTTAACAGGAGGATTGGGGAAGAAGTTCCCTTTACTGGGAAAGAGGAATTTGGAATGGTACAATCCACTGGAGGCAATTCTACTTAGAAGTACTGATAATGGGGGCGCCTGGGTGGCTCAGTGGGTTAAGCCTCTGCCTTCAGCTCAGGTCATGATCCCAGGGTCCTGGGATTGAGCCCCACATCAGGCTATCTGCTCAGCAGGGAGCCTGCTTCCTCCCCTCTCTCTGCCTGCCTCTCTGCCTACCTGTGATCTCTCTCCCTCTGTCAAATAAATAAATAAAATCTTAGGGGAAAAAAAAGTACTGATAATGGTTCAGCCCTACACCGGATGATTCCATTGTGGGACCGAGGGGGCACAACTGATGTTCCAGGGGAGCGAAGGGGTGTTATAAACCGCTAATAATGCTAAAAACAATGAGAAGGAATCCGCCTAAGGGAAATTACAACCACAGTAATATGTTGCAGGGACAGACTGATGAAAAAAGGAAAATTGATACAGGAAAGAGGAGACTGAGTCACAAAATAATGGAGAATCTGAGAAACAGAATGGAGGGAGACTAAGGGACAAAAGGAGAGAGGGAGAATGAGAGTGAGAGACCAAGGTCTGAGACTAGGAGAGAATGAAGGTAGGGGGGACACTGAAAGAGAAAACTGAGTGGAAGAGAGAGACGGGGGAAGGGTGACTGACCGTCCAGGTTTGTCTGGAATGTCCCAGGAAATCCTTCGTCTGGACTGAAAAGGTCCAGGTTTGAGGAGATCGGTGGGAAAAGTTGAGGCAAAGTGTGAAACCTGTAAAGTGAATCAAAAAGTAAGGCGGTGAGCAACACTGTTTTTAAACTCAAGTGGATAAGGCACAGATTTTGGGCCTTTCTTAGTCATCATTGCTGTACCCCCCCTCCCGCACCCCAACCCCCGCGGGTGGTTTCTGATGTTGGCAACCATGGCTGTGGTTTGCAGTAATGAATTACCTATCCATCGTTGCATCACTCAGCAGTGATGAGTTTTAAGTATGTAACTTAAATGCATGGCACTCATAAGCATTTACAGTCTTTGGCTTTGGGGATTGACTGTTATGCTTTGTACGGACATAGCGCTAGTTTAGTTATTAATATTGTAAATGTTGTGACCGTGTTTTCTAAGAGTTCAGAAATGAAAATGACAATGACAGCATGACCCATACATCACCAAAAAACCTCTTATTTTAATGACAGATATAAAGATACATCGACACCTGGATTACAGAGGTAAATAAACAGCAAATTGCCCAATATGCAAAAGAGAATTCAGGCTTGGGCATGGTGGTGAAGGGGCAGTGAAAGCACATATGGAGACTAAAACAAATCTAGGATGACAGGCAAGTACTTCTAAATAAATAAAAAAGGTTTTTGTCTCCCCAAAAGACATAGATAATGAGTTGAAAATAGTGATTGCCCAATTATATTAGACAGACAGCATAAACATGTATTATTGTATAGTTTTATTCACTGATATATAAAACTGAATAACATTACATTTCCAAACTCAAATGTTGCAGCTAGAATGGCCTGTGGACACACAAAAGGAGAAATTTGGGTAACAGATGTGTTGGCCCCTTACAGTGTAGAGTCAATCCTGCTTTCAACAGTATGTCAGATGATACATCAAATCAGGACAAGAAAAAAAATCCCCTAACTCTTCACTCTTGGGCTGAAAAGTGGAGGTCAAACTATCATCTTCATTTTTAAAAGATTTTCGTGAAATTAAAGACAAGATAAAATTGTTGGTATCTTGTCCAATTGTAAGCTAGGCTTTGCTCATCTATAAAAAATGTTCAACAGACACTGCAAATGTAAATCTAGGCCAGTTCAATTCACTCTATAAATTTATCAAATAAAATGAAAACATCTTACGTGCTGAGACAGCATATATTTGGAGATAACATGTGGCTGGAGCATTTTTTCCCCCATTCATTAATTTAATTTATTTACATTAAAGTGACTACTATTAAGAACTTATGTCATTTTGCTATTTGTTTCTATGTGTCTTACTATATTGGAGTCTCAATTCCCTCAATACTGCCTTCTTTTGTATTTTTTTTTTTTTTGCTGTATACTATTTTTATTCCCTGCTTATTTTTTCTTTGAATATGTCTTATTTAGTATTTAGTAATTATTATAATTACAATTAACATCCTAAATGTATAACAAACTACTTTGAATCATTACCAACGTAATTTCAACAGCACACAAAGCGCTGACCCTTTACAACTCTGCCCTCCCCTAACTTTCATCTTTATGATATTATTGTAGACAAAACTAACATAAGGTCAGAAGTTGTTACAAGAGACAAAAGGTCTTTATATATTGACAAAAGGGTCAATCTATCAAGAAGATTAACAATTATAAATCTTTATGTGCTAAACAACAAAGACCAAAAATATTGAGGCAAATAATGACATTATTAAAGGGAGAAATGCACAGTTCTATAACAGTGGGAGACTTCAGCATCCCACTTTGCATAATGGGTTGAACATAGAGACATAAAATCAGTAAGGAAATAAAGAACTTGATTAAAACTTAAACTAGCCCTAAGTGACAGATAGGACACTATAGCCAACAATAGCAGAATACTAATTTTTTCAAGTTCACATGGAACATTCTTCAGGATGTACCATATTTTAGGCTCCAAAACAAGTATCAGTACATTTTAAAACACTGACATCATATATATTATGTTCTCCAACCCCAAGGGAATGAAATTGGAAATTTATGAGAAGAAAAGCTGGAAAGTCTACAAATATATAGACACTAAACAGGACACTCTTAAACAACCAATGGGTAAACTAAGAATTCACAAGGTAAATTTAAAAATACTTGGAGACAAATGAAATAAACATACCATGCCAAACTTATGGGATACAGCAAAAGCAGTGTAAGGATGCAAGTTTGGAGTTGTAAATGCCTACATTAAGACAACAAGAGAGAGAGAAGCAATACTGCAAGCAATTACCTCACTTTACAACTTCAGTAACTAGAAAGACATGAAAACTAAACCCTGAGCTAGCAGAAGGAAGGAGAAAATAAAGATTTGAGTGGAAATAACAAAAGAGAGAACAAAAACAATGGAAGTCATCAACAAAACCAAAACTAACCAAAAGAACCAACCAAAAGTTGGTTCTTTGAAAGATCAACAACATTCACACACCTCTAACTAGACAGACTAAGAAACAAAGACCCAAATTACTAAAATAATACACAGTTGACCCTTAAACAACATGGGTTTGAACTGCATGGGTCCACTTACATGAAGATTTTTTTTCAGTAAATACAGTATGCTACTGTAAATGTATTTTCATTATGATTTTCTTAGTAACACTTTCTTTTTCTAGCTAGAATACAGTATATAACACATGCAACATACAAAATATGTGTTAATCAACTGTTTTTGGTAAGGCTTCTAGTTAATAGTAGGCTATTATTTACATATTGAAGGAGTGAAAAGTGATATATGGATTTCCAACTGCATGGGGGGTGGGTAATTGCCCCTAACCCCCAAGTTGTTCAAAGGTTGTATGTATGGTGTATGTATGCTGTATGATGGTGGCAACATTAATACAGAACTGTAGATGAGTAAGATTATAAAGATACTATGAACAACTCCATACCAACAAATTAGATAACCTGGAAAAAAGACAAATTCCTAGAAGCACACAGACTACTGAAATGGATTCAAAAAGAAATAGAACAGTCTTATAGCAGACTTACAACAAATAGACTGAATCAGTAAGCAAAAAAAGAGAAAAGCTTTGAACTAGATGGCTTAACTGGCAAATTCTACAAAACACATAAAGAATTAATGAAAATTATTCTCAGACCTTCCAAGATTATCTGACTTTTTGATGCTATCCATCCTAGTGGGTGTGAAGTGATAGTCATACAAAGACATCACAAGAAAACTACAAACCCACATCTCTTATGAATATATATGAGAAAACCCTCAACAAAATGTCATCAAACCAAATACAACATATTAAAAGGATTATACACCTTAAACAAAGTGGGATTTATCCTAGAAATAAAAAAGTCATTCATCATTTAAAAATCTATCAATGCACATTAAGAACCAAGGGGGATGAAATCATGATCATCTGGTCATCTCAATTAATGCAGAAATAGTATTTTACAAAGTCCAGCACCCTTTCATGACTAGAAGCAGAAAGAAACTTGCTAAACATGATAAAGACCACTTATGAATAACTCACAAATAACATCATATTCATCAGTAAAAGACTAAAATTTTTTCTCTAAGATCAAGCACAGAACAAGGATGTTTTCTTTCAGCCCTTTATTCAACACTGTGTTGAAATTCCAGCCAGAGAAATTAGCCAAGGAAAAGAAATGAAGGGCATCCAAATTAGAAAGAGAGATGTAAAACTGTATCTATTCACAAGTAACACAATCTTGGTTAAAAAAAAAAAATCCTCCTCCTGCCTCACATACAAACTATTAAAGCTATTAAAGGAATTCATTGAAGTTGTAGGACACAACAAGATCAGCACAGAAAGAAAGTGGTATTTCTATATGATATCAATGAACAATTCAAAAAGGGCATTAACTTAACAACTCTATTTATAAGTTTCCAAAGGAATACAATACCAAGGAATAAGTTAAGCCAAACAACTACAACACTTTTACATTGAAAACTACAAAAACATTCCTGGAAAAAAAAAATTAAAGACCTAAGGAAAAGTAAAGGTAGTATGCAATCATTGATTGGAAAACTTGGTATTTTTTAGATGCAATATTCCCCAAAGGTACCTACAGATTTAATGAAATTCCTATCAAAATTCAGTGGCTTCTTTCACAGAAATGGGAAAGATGATCCTTAAATACATGTGGAATTACAAGAGACCCAGAATAGCTAAAACAACCTTGAGAAAAAACTAAGTTGGAGGGCTCACACTTCCTCATTTCAAAAGTTATTACAAAATCATGGTAATAAAAGTAATGTGGTACTAGCATATGGGTAAACACACAGATCAAGAGAATAGAATGGAAAGTCCAAAAATGAACCCATGCACCTATATTCAAGTGGTGTTTAACATGGTGGCAAGATGATTCAATGAGGAAAGGACTGTTCTCTCAACAAATGGTCCTGGGAAAATTTGCTAAGCACATGACAAAGAATGAAACTGAGTCCTTCCCTTACACTATATGCAAATAGCCGACAAACACATGAAAAATGCTTGACATTATTAGTCACCAGGGAAATGCAAATCAAAACCACAATGAGATACCACTACACACCCACTAGAATGGCTCGCATCAAAAAGTCAGACAGTAACAAATGTTAGTGGTTAATGACGATGTGGTGAAATCAGAACCCTCGTACACTGCTGGTAGGAATGTAAAATTAGACAGTCACTTGGCAGTTCCTCAAATGGTTAAACATAGAATTACTATGGGACCCAGGAATTCCCCTGCCAGGAATCTACTTTTTTAAAATTTTTTATTTATTTATTTGACAGAGTGAGAGATCACAAGTAGGCACATAGGCAGGCAGAGAGAGAGGGGGAAGCAGGCTCCCCACTGAGCAGAAAGCCCGATGTGGGGTTCAATCCCAGGACCTCAGGATCATGACCTGAGCTGAAGGCAGAGGCTTTAACCCACTGAGTCACCCAGGCACTTCCCTGCCCACCAGGAATCTAACCAAAACAACTGAAAGTGATTTGTCCACACCAAAATGTATACACTGTTTACATAATTAATCATAAAAGTCAAAAGGTACAGACAAGTCAACATCCATCAAATGCTAAATGGATAAAGAAAACATGGTACATGCATATACAATGGAATATTATTCAGCCATAAAAAGAATGAAGCACTGATAAATGCTGCCATACCAGTGAACCTTGACTAAATTACGTTAAGTGAAAGAAGCCAATCACAAAAGAGTTCACGTTATATGATGCCATTTAAATGAAAATATAAATAGAATAGGTACATCTATAGAGACTAAAAGTAGACTACTGGTTGCTTAGGGCTGGGAATGTGGTGAATAGTGGAGTGACAGCTGAAGAGTATGGGGTTTCTTTCTGAAGTGATAACAATGTTCTAAAATTGAGTGTGGCAATGGTTGCACATATCTGTGACTATACTAAAAGCCACTACTTTAAGTGGGTGAAGTATATCTCAATGAAGATGTTCTTTAAAAAGCTGAAAATCTTAAAAGTAGTCAGGGGAAAACAGATATATTCCTTTTGAAGACTAAGATTATCAATTGACTCTTAATAGAAACTAAGAAAGCCAGGGGCACTTGGGGGGCTCAGTTGGCTAAGCAACTGCCTTCAGCTCAGGTCATGATCCCAGAGTCCCAGGATCGAGTCTCAAATCAAGCTCCCAGCTCCAAGGGGAGTCTGGTTCTCCCTCTGACCTTCTCCCCTCTCATTCTTTCTCTTATTTGCTCTCTCTCTCAAATAAATAAATAAAATCTTAAAAACATACAAACAAACAGAAAACTAAGAAAGCCAGAAAACAATGCAGTCCCAGAAGATGTATAGAATTCTGAGTTCTTCCTTAGTGGAAGCATTAGGGAAAAATGTATCTACTCCATCTGCCTAGAAGTGGAAATACCTTTATAATTGTTCTTTACCATAAAGTTTTAATATTTTCCGTTTTAATCTTTTTTCCTTATAGTAACATGTTAAAGAGTCTCCCCACCCAAAGATTTAGTACATATAACCTTATATTTTTTTAAATGTTCATAATTTTACAGTTTCATTTATTTATTTATTTATTTATTTTTAAAGATTTTGTTTATTCATTTGACAGACAGATCACAAGTAGGCAGGGAAGCATGCAGAGAGGTGGGGGAAGCAGGCTCCCCACTGAGCAGAGAGCCTGATGCAGGGCTCAATCCCAGGACCCTGGGAGAGCTGAAGGCAGAATCTTCAACCCACTGAGCTACCCAGGCGCCCCTACAATTTCATTTTAGTGCAGTATTTCACACAGAGTAAGGGCATTTACTACAGAGCAGAGGCTGACAAATTTTTTTAGTAAGAGGCCGAATAGTAAACAATTTAGGTTTTGTAGGCTATATGGCCTCTCTCATAAGTCCATTCCTCTATTGCACAGTAGCAGCAGCCATAGACAATAGTAAATAAATAAATGCTGCTGTGTTCCAATAAAACTTTATTTATAAAGTTAGAATTAGAATTTCACATAATGTTCATGTACCTTGAGATACTATTTTATATTAAGCATATTTTTAATTTTCTCTATGTTATGCTGTTTTGACCTCCTGGGATGGAGGTCATTGCTGGCTGGGGAAACTCCTAGAACTAGTTCATTCCTACTGTGATAACTTGCCTGACAGCACTCCTCTCATAGGTAAATCAGCCAATCCCAAGTCCATGCCCTTAACCACCTCCTTTATCTAACAATCACACACCAAGCTAATATTCTCTGGCCCTAAATCAATCCAGGCCCAGGTAATAGAAAATTAAGGACAGTCCCAATATCCCAAAGCCCACCAGAATTATTCAAACCAGCCATCCTAAACTGTTTGCTCTGTTCTGCCTATCCTTTCCTATGAAAACGTCAGTAAAGGCTATGGTTTATAGTGCATTTATTGTGACTCAGTGATGTGTGGAATTGTTGAATCACATATTGTACACCTGAAACTAATATAACACTATATGTTAACTATACTAGAATTTTTCAAAATCACTCATATCTTAAAAAAAAAAAAAAAGGTCTACGCCTTTACTCCTACCTCTTAACATTGGTGCTTCTCCCTATGGCCCCGTGTGATACTATAATCTATAAGAAAAACATACCTGGTCACTCAGGTGACCAAAATCTATTTCTCTATACCTTTGGTATTGTCATTGGTTCCTGGATCACAGCTTCCAAAACGCTTGGAATTTCCTGAGTGATAAGAGCAATGGGAGCATCTTTTGTCATCTTATTGGTCTCCTGCCCTCAATTTCTGAAATTGCTTTAGAGCCATAAAGGTGAAATGGGTGTCTTATTACTCATAATAGCCATTTTCCACCATAACTGGGTTTACATTACTGATGTGACTTGTGGAAAGCACCTAAACACTGTGGCTGGTTGCCAGGGCAACCAACCAAGAATACAGGGATGAAACTTTCAGTCCCACTCCCTGATC
>NW_025334861.1:0-2476 GCF_020171115.1 Neogale vison
GATCATGATTAAGGAGGGAAAAACAATAGTGGAGACAGAGGGGGAAAGATAATTTAAAAGCTGTCAGACTGGCAAAACCAAACAAAGATAAAGACAGAATAAAAGCAAATTTGCTTTTCATTGATATTTCTGGAAAAGAGACTTAGTAAAAGCTTTTCAATTTATTCTCCAGATCCTCTATCTCTGGACATCCCACCCTGCAACTGCCCCTTTTCCTCTTGCCTCAAAGGCAGTAGGACACGTGACCAGGTATTTTCTCAAAGTTCTGTGGCCCAGACTTAACTCGTGTGGTCTTCCACCTTCCAGCTTTTCCTTTCTCATTCCATTAGGTCCAGGCTTCACAGAATTGGATAGGAGATAGAACTTAACTTCCGGCCTCCTCCTTTTTTCTTTTTCCATTACCTGGTTCTACCTACTGCCTTTAGATGCCTAGAAACCTTTCTCCTCTTCATTATAAAACTTAAGAATCAGGTATTGGTCATATTTACCTTTGCCTGATTTTAAATCAGTGTATTACCTCTCCTAGGAGTATTTACAAATTACAATTTAGCTTCTAACTATGAGAGAAAGCTCCAAACCTGGACTTTGTCTGAGATTAAAAAGAAATTCTTGAATAGGTGGGGATGAAGAAGGACATGGAAGAGCTCATTTCCAGAGTCCCCAGAGACTTGCCACATAGGCAACTATCTACTCCAAAAATGGAAGGAATGTAATTTTACAAGTAACTTTTATGTCTCCCACAACCAGAGTTTGTGTCTGTCTCCCTTCTCCCTTCCCTTCCCTGTCCCTCCCTTCCATTCTTTTCCTTCCTTACTTCATCCTTCCCCCTTTCTTCCCTTCCCCCCTTCCTCCCTTTCTCCCTTCTCTTCCCTTCCCTTCCTTCCTTCTCTGTCCAGTGAACTCTGAAGAAAAGAAATTTCTCTGTCACTGGAGTGTCCTTTATATGATAAGATGTAGGAGGGACAGTGGGCCCTGCCAGGAGTGACGTTTAGCACAAGTAGGACAGCATTTGGGGAAGGAAGAGAAACAGTGTGGTTCTTAAACTTGCTGCTCTGTCTGATGGAGCCACAGTCAGAAAGTCCTTGTGAGAGTAGAGCTGGGCCAGGAAAGGGACCCTCTTTAGATGAAGATCATACATTTGGGGCAATCCCAGGACAGTAGGATATTGGAACAGAGTGGGGCTGAGGCAAGATGTGTGAGTTAGGGGAGACTGAATTTCTTGCCTGAAGAGCCAAAGTGAATGGGTGTGACTGAGTGTGTGTGTGTGTGTATGCATATGTCTTGGGGAAAAGAGAAAAAAACCTGAAAATTAGCGCTAAGTTGCCATAGACAGAGTTGTACTGCGGACATCAGGTCAGAGTAAGATTAAAAAGTGACTCGAGGGACGCCTGGGTGGCTCAGTTGGTTAAGCAGCTGCCTTCAGCTCAAGTCATGATCCCAGCATCCTGGGATCGAGTCCCACATTGGGCTCCTTGCTCGGCAGAGAGACTGCTTCTCCCTCTGCCTCTGCCTGCCATTCTGTCTGCCTGTGCTTGCTCTCTCTCTCTCTCTCTCTCTCTGATAAATAAATTAAATCTTTTTTAAAAAAAATAAGTGACTCAAGCATTTTTTTTTTAAATCAACTTTTCAGTTTGTTTTCATCTCCATATCCATTCAACAAATATCGAATGCCATCAGGTGTCAGGTAAAATTCCTGGCTCTGGAAATACAGTAGTGACACAGACAAAAATAAAGCATGGGAGAAGGGGGACAGATGAATAAGCAAGTAGTTGGGAAGTGGTGGTTGCTTTTTAGGATAACCAGGAAGTCCTAACTGATCAGATGACATTGAAGCAGAGACCTAACAAGCTCAGGAAAGCTGAGGTGAGAGCATTCTGGGCAGAGGAAACAGTAAGTGCAAAGGCCCTGAGGCAGAAGTATGCTTAGTATATTCAACACAGAAGCCAGTGTGCCTAGACTGATGTGAATGAAAGGAAGAGCAGTAGTAAGAGACAAGGCCACAGAGAAAGAAGAAGCTGTATCATGTGGGACTTTTTAGACCTACAGAAGAATCACTCTGGCTCTTGTATGGAGAACAGACTATTGAGGGGACAACAGCAGAAACAGAAGGACCATTAGCATGCTGTTGCCATAATCCAGGTGAGACCCTGTGATGTCTTAAGAGTAGATTTGAAACAGCAGAGGAAGAGGAGTGGTCAGATTCTAGATAGATTTTGAAGATGGGGCCAACAGAATCAGCTGATGGATGGATGTGGTATGATGGAGAAGGGTCAAGAATGACTCCCAGATTTTTTTGACCTGGGCACCTGAATGAGAAAGAAATGACCATCCTGCTTGCTGCACTGACTGAGAACAGACAAGTATTGGTTTAAGAATATACTGAAATCTAGCTGTAAGATCCTGACCACGTGGATACACAGGGTAACTGACCCAGACAGTCTTACCTTCAGCAGCTGATTACCCCAAGTAGGAGGAG
>NW_025334862.1:0-5154 GCF_020171115.1 Neogale vison
GATCTGGCCTCAGCTCACATCCTGGGAGCCACCACACAGCTGTGGTTCTCTGAACGGCTCACGCTGATTCACGCTCGATGCCCCTGTCTTTGCCACAGCCTCCGCCAGACACAATTTTTTCCTACATTCTCTCACTTTATCATCACACCACACTGTGATCGTTCTACGGGGAGTTTCTCCGCTAGGCTGTAAGTTCCTTGAGGACTGGAAACGCACCTTTTCATTTCTAATACTTCAGCCGCAATCTTTCTCACGCTGTGCGGCGCCGGGCTGGCTCAGTCAGTGGAGCATGCAACTCTTCATCTCAGGGTTGAGAGTTCAAGCCCCATGCTGGGTGCAGAGATGACTTAAAAATAAATAAACTTGGGGCACCTGAGCGGCTCCGTCGGAGAAGCAGCTAACTCTTGATTTCAGCTCAGGGCCATAAGATCAAGCCCTGTGCAGGGGCTCTGCTGGGGTGTGGAGCCTGCTCAGAATTCTCTACCTCCTCCTCCTCTTCCCACCCCTGCTTGCACTCTTTCTCTAAAAACAAACAAACAAAACCCAGCAGGTGCACTGATGAACTGATGATTTCATACCTGCCTACCGGAGCTCCTCAAAGGCAGGCTATCCGGGGAATGATCAAAAGATGCTTTTTTCTTTGTCCTCCTCCGTGGTGTTGCCATTGCTTCAGAAAATCTTCAAAAACAAAATTAAATCAAATAAGTACACTAACACTTTCAGCACTCTGGAACAAAGTTATTATGTGGTTTCCCAGGTAAGAACATATGCTCTGCAGTCAGACTGCCTAGTGTGAAGCCCCTGCTTTCAAGGTCCTTAATCTAAGACCAAGCCTCAGTGTTCCCATATGTAAAGTGGGCACAAGTGTGAACTCTAGTAGTGGTGTGAAGAGAAAGATTATTTAAAGCACCAGACCTAGCATACTATTAAGTACTTAACAAATGCTGTCCATTCGTAGTACATACATTTAAAAATGTAAAAATAGGGGTGCCTGGGTGGCTCAATGGCTTGGGCCTCTGCCTTTGGCTCAGGTCATGGTCTCAGAGTCCTGGAATCGAGCCCCGCATCGGGCTCTCTGCTCAGCAGGGAGCCTGCTTCCCCCTCTCTCTCTGCCTGCCTCTCTGCCTACTTGTGATCTCTCTCCGTCAAATAAATAAAAAAAATCTTTTAAAAAAATGTAAAAATAAGAACCACCACACAGATGACCAATAAACCTGTTTATTATACTGTTTCACTTCGGTGAGTGAAAACACCTGGTCTTCATCTGTTCCTCTCCCTCTGTGTCTTCTCAATAGCACCTAAAATTTGATCTTACTATACTTTACAAAGAAAACTCACTTGCTCCCTCACAGTACAATCTTAGGCGCACTGCCCAGTCACTACTGAATTTAGGAATCTGGGTTGGACAGTCACTGGTATCTTCTACTAGAAAAATTTACCATCTTTCAAACTGGCTTAACAACAGCACAGTTAAATAAGCATTAAGAAAATCGGTAAGAAAAGTCATGCATAGTAACCATGAAAGATTAAGTATTATTGAATTAGTATTTCTCAACTAAATAAAAATAAAAATGCTTACCATAAGTATGTAATAACATACAAATTTTACAATCATCACAATTCCTTCCCTGATCTGTGCATTTACTATACACACACACACACACACACAATAACATGAAAATAGGGCATACCTATAGGTAAGGAATTTTAAAGTGGGAAAGTGTTTTAAGTTACAAATTCCACAAATATAATCTTCACCTTGGAGAAAAGCTTGGAGGCCCTTGCAATCCAACTGTTTTGTATCCGTGAGTTGTACCAACATTCATAAGAGCACTTTTCACGGATTATTAACAACACATGTGAAAACTTCCTTCCCCACCTACACTGACTTTGAGAAATCCTGAAAATGGTGATAAAGAGGGCCTTCCTCTAACTCGGTCTTCACTTTCTCAATACCACTAATTTAGTTATGAACGCAAAAAACCTATACATGAATAAAAGCTTTTCTTGACCTTTGAAAAAAAAAAAAAAAAACCTATACATGTTCTGAAATGCATTAGAATTAAGCATCAGATAAGTTGCCTTTTGGTTCTATACCATTATACTGGATAAAGCACCCCTGATGTAAACAGAACTACTGTGTACCTGTAATTCTGACACCCGAAGGCTTTCTGGATCACATTTATATTTTCTTTTTTTTTTTATATAAGATTTTACTTATTTGACAGAGAAAAATCACAAGTAGACGGAGAGGCAGACAGAGAGAGAGAGAGAGGGAAGCAGGCTCCCCGCTGAGCAGAGAGCCCAATGCGGGACCTGATCCCAGGACCCCGAGATCATGACCTGAGCCGAAGGCAGCGGCTTAACCCACTGAGCCACCCAGGCGCCCCATCACATTTATATTTTCAAAAGGCTGTCCAATCTTAACAAATCTCTTTATCTAATACATATATTCCACATTATTCATAAAATGAGCCACAAAGCACATGTAAATATATATATATGTGTGTGTGTGTGTGTGTGTATACACATCCATAGTATATGTAAACATATACTATGTGTAAGGATTGCAACAAAAATATTTGAGTCTAATGTGGGGTTTGGGAACATAAATATAACCAGCCTTGTTTCATGCAACATTTGGCCATGTCATGTAGGAATACTGGCAACTCAAAAGAAAGCATAGTTTCCAGAAATTTCAACAAACATTTTAATCCAAATGTGTACTGGAAAATATTTATTTAATTGCAATGAAGAATTATATAATTCAAGAAACTAAAAGGAAAGGAAAACAATAACTATAAAAGCCACTGTTAAATCTGTGTTGTCTAGGAAAAACATAAGATTTTTTTAGTGTTCGTACACTTTCACCTTTAATTATATAATTCACAGTGATATTCCCTCATCTTTTTAAAAAAATTTTATTTATTTATTTGACGGACAGAGATCACAAATAGGCAGAGAGGCAGGCAGAGAGAGGGGGAAGCAGGCTCCTTAAGGAGCAGAGAGCCCCATGCCTGACTCAATCCCAGGACCCTGAGATCATGATCTGAGCTGAGCTGAAGGCAGAGGCTTTAACCCAATGAGCCACCCAGGTGCCCCTCCCTCATCGTTTTCTGACACTATAATTTCTGTTTTCACTATTGCTGGGGTTTGGGGCTTATGATGAGGGGAAAAATTGTTAAGTTGGAAGAACTACTGCTTTTGTGCTTCTCAGTATAATCTTAGAAATACTTAGCACAAGTGCTAACAAACTAGCATACTCAAAGTGCTCGCCCCTTGTTTTTCAAACTGATAAACACACCTAACTAAATATGACCAATCTGTTTCATGTTCAATATCATTATATAAGCATATCTCCTCTTAATTTTAAGTGCGTAGCTTTGGTTTTCTTTTAAAGTGACAAAAAAAAACCAGAAAAAAGTGAGTTTTTTTGGTGGGGGAGATAAATATATACATGGATATAGCAATGTCTCGATTTCTATTTTAACAATTCCCAGGTTTTTTTCTGAAGTAGCTTATTGATCATTTGATTAAAAAACAAAAACAAAAACACCACCCAGAATTCACAAAAACATGAATCCAAAAGACTTGAGGCCAGAATAAAAATGTAGAGGGGCACCAGCATCATGTCTAAAAATGAGACAAACGACCAGAAACTTCTTCAGAGACAACAAAAACAAGAATTTCCCTCCGGGCCGCTGAAAATACGGCAGGACTAGCACCTTACTGTACCCACGCTAACCAAGTTTCCCGAAATATAGACCCCGTTCAACTGCCTGAATGCCTTTCTGACGACTTTCTGTGCCGGAAAGGCAATTTCATTCTTGATGGTCATTTTCTCCTGTATCTCCTGAAGAAACCTTCCCTCCCGCCCCTTCTTCCACTACAAGGCATTAAAAACAACCAAAACAGAAACACTGACCGAACCAAACGCAGCAGCCCTGAGCGGCGTGCGTACCTGCAGGACAAGGGGCGCCCCACATGGAGCGGTCCGGGGGCGCCCGCCCCCCACCCCAGGGAGGGCTGGGCCTCCATCTGGCTCGGCTCCACGTTACGGAACCTTAACTTTCTACAGCTGGGCCTGCCTCTCTTCCTTCCTCTTTCACCTGCCAGCTGCCGGGCTGCTGACGAGCAGCCCCGGCAATCGGGCCGCCCCCTCCCGGCGCCCGGGCCCGCAGGAGTCACCCCAGCAACCGGGCAGAGCCGCTCGCGTCCGAACGCGTGGTGGCCGCGCCGGAGCGTCCCTACTCCACCTGCGCGGGGGGCGGGCTCCTCGCCGCCGCACCTCGGCTGGGAAGAGCCGGCCGGGGAGCTCCCACCCCCGGACTGCGGGCTCGGCGCCGGCCGCACGCACTCCGCAGGTGACGGGGCTCTGACAGTCCCCAGGAGGGAGCCCCCACGTTCCCGGCGCCGGCGGCAGCCGCCTCGCCCTCCGAAGCGCTTTCTCGTCTCTTCCCCGAAGTCGGAGAAGCAACAGCCTCCGGGGCTCACCTTCGCGCCGGAGAGGTGCGCGGAATCGGGACGAGAGGCCGCCGCTGCACAGAAAGGAGGCACTGGAGGGGCGCGCAGGGAGACCCTCAGACCCCGCGCCGGGTCGGGGAACCCCGTGGCCGCCGCACGCCAGCCCAGGAATCCCCCCTCCTCCCTCAGACCCCGCACCCCCCGTCTGATCCGGGGAGGGCGGGGGCAGCCCCCGGTGCACCGCTCCACCTCCCACCCGGCCGAGGGGCGCCGCACAGACGGAGAAGGGCAGCCTGCACCCCAGCCAAGCCGCTTTGTGCGGAGCTGTCACCCGAAATCCGCCGCCGCCCCCGCGCCCGCCCCCGGAGCCGCGTGCCCCGCACCTGGGAGTGCTGGCGAGACGCTGCGCGCCGCCCGCGGCTGCCGGCGCCCCTCCGGAGCCGCGCGCTGCGCGCACAGGACAGCAGGATACGCGCCGCGAGCCGCAGCCCCCGCTCGGCCGCCGCCGCCGCCGCCGCCGCTTCCGCCCCTGTCACGGCGTGACCCGGGGTGGGAGGAGCCGGCGGGACCAGGGAGGAGTAGGGTCCCCGCCTTCGCCTCCGCCGAGGCGCTCGCCCCGCCCTGGCCATTTCCGCCGCTGCGCAAGCCGGGGCGCCTGGGGCGGGGGGCGGGGTCTGTACGGGAGGAGGA
>NW_025334864.1:0-29334 GCF_020171115.1 Neogale vison
GATCTGTTTCTTCTTTTTTTTTTTTTAAACTATTTATTTGAGAAAGGGAGAGAGGGAATGAGAGAGAGTGCCACACACCCACATGCATAATGGGTGGGGGGAAGGGCCACGGGGAGAGGGAAAGGCAGAATCCCCACTGAGCAGAGAGCCCTGACATCCCATCTAGAGATCTTGACCTGAGCATTAGGCATCTGCTTAATCCATTGAGGCACCCAGGTATTCCTCTTGATCTGTTTCTAAACCAATACCAGACTATTCTAATTACTACAGTCTTGTAGCATGCTTTGATAAAGTGTTTCAAATCCCCCAATCCATCTCATTTTCTTTTTCAAAAGCATATTATAACTTTTTTTTAGTTAATGCATTTCTTAAATGACTTAACACTTCACTTTGCTTTACTAATGCAAATGGAGATACATATATATATATATATATATTCATATATATACACATATATATGTGTATATATATTATCCAGAGATTGAATTTTAGTGCTGCTCATTCTAGAAAGGAGGGCAAAAATTATGCCAGTTTTTTGAAGACAGTGTCTATTTGTTCTTCAGGGTTTCTGTCGAGAAGTGATGTGGTCACTGGTGTTTTGTCTCCCTCTAACAAACACCCCTCAGCCAAGTGGAAAAGCCCCTTTAACATTTAAGCACCAAGATCTCTGGAATCTGGCCATGTCCACAAGCAAGATCTAGGCTAAAGCCTAATTACATGGTCTAAGACACATTCCAAGTGAGGTATTATTGCTCTCCCTTTCTGGGCTACTATGACCATCCCATTCAAAAAAGAGCCAAGGAAGATCTTTTCAAAAGCAACTGGAAGTTATAAACACTGGTCAGCCCACCAGGATGACTGATTCTAAAAATCAGGCCGCCTGATTTTTAGAAGTTCCATTTTTGTATGCCCACATAGTCAAACTTGTTTAAAAAAACAAAATCACACCTACACATATAAACATAAACCACTTGTAGTTGGGTCAGCTGCAAAGAGAGAGCTATGATTTTTTTTTTCTCTAATTTCCCCTAAAATAACAAATGTCTTTAAAACGTGATCTGTACTGCCTGGCACCATGTTGTCTCCACTCCTTCCCGTCTGTGATTTCCCTAATTTCCTATGGCAGATCTTCTGGTAGAAGCCGTTTTAGTAAAAGAGCGTTCTTATAGTCAAACACCTCGGTGTTCTAACCAAAATCTTTGTCTCAAGTTAAGTTTCCCTGGTCTTCTACTAAACTCGTTGCTGAGACTTTCTCAGAAGTCTCCCAAACCCAGTTGTTCACTTCTCACTTCCTTTGCTCTTCTGACTCTATTTTCTCCTGTTTTGATTCTTTGTTCATGGCAGTAGGAACCTCTGGGGAATCTTGCTCAGCCTATACCCTAAACTTCAAGAATGACCTGTCTGAACCTCTCCTGTTCTCTTTCTCACCCAGTGATTGAAAGCATTCATGAGGGGCCATATGTAAATGGCGTGGAGGGTGAAGAGCTACAGAGAAAGAATCATAAAGCACAGCGGCAGAGGGAAGACAAGTCCTGGGGACACATGATTCTGGAGAGAGGAGGAGATGGGAACTGCTTTGTGTCAATGGCACCTCAGTTCTTGTCCTTTCGGAGGACTAGCTGTGCTTCTTACCATGAAAGATTCTTGTCTCCTCCCAACAAACCTACCCTTTTGGGCTTCAGTTTATTGAAGAGGCTTCTGTTTCTTGCATTCCCTAAACGTAAGGCGACATCCCTGAGCCGAAATCTGTGTCTCTAAAATATGAAGTTTCTTCGTTTTCCAAAGGAATTGTCTAAAGGAAGAGACAATTTTACTTAAAGTAGTTAAGAGTGTGAGCACTGGGTTCATGATGCCTGATTGGCTTGCGATCTCAGGACCTCTCTGCCTCAGTTTTTCCCAACTGTAAAATAGGAATAATAAAAGTATCTACCTTTTAGGGGCTTGTGAGAATTAAAGAGTTGATGCATATAAAGCTCTTAGAATAGCACTTGACAGATTGGAAACCCGTAGTAAATATTGTTATTACTGTTATTTGTAGCAACACATTCCTATCTGGCTTTCTGTAAGAACTTTAACATATCCATCCCAGGACTTCCCAGCTTCTTTCCAAAGAGAACACAACTACTTAACTTCCAGGTCCTGTCGTTGGCTCCATTTAGTCCAGCAGTCCTGAAATTTGATTTCATGTTTGTTTAACTTGGGGTCTGGGCTTATTCCATTAGACTAGCAGTTCCCAAATTGGACTGCCTCTCAGATACCAAAGATTTTTGAATCAGAATCTTCCAAATTAGGACTTAGGAATCTGTATTAAAACAGAATAAAAAGAAAAACTCCTCAGTGAATTCTAATGGACCTGACCATTGGATCAGAGTTTGGGAAACGACTGTGGATCATACTTCTTTATTCTCGCTGACTTTACCTGTAAAGTCCGTGCAGTAAATACCTCTTCTATGAATTGCTAACCTAGTATGTGTTGAATCCTTACTGTGTGCCAGGTACTATGCCAAAGGCTTTCTATCTATTGTCTCGTTTAACTCTCACAGCAATCTTGTGAAGTAGATACTAGATCAACCCCATATTACAGATGGGGAAACTAGTTTTGCTTGCTAAAATTCATTCAGCTGGCAAGTGTGGAGAGTGAGCATATCAACTGCTATAATGAATGAGCATAGTATATTAGATAATGTATTTAAAGCATCTGATACACAGTATGTGCTCAATAAATGTTCCCTTTCCCTTCCTTTTAGCTATGTGATTTTATTCATGCCCAGTGAATTTTAGATTGAGGACAATACTTTGACCTTAACAGTGCCCAGAGAATTAAAAACCAGTATACTGGAAGGTAGAAAATAAAGGGGAAGTGGGTACCAGTGAGAGATGGAGTTTATGGTAGCTTGGTCACTGAGGGTAGGAAAAGTCCAGGTGATGAACATGAAGAGAGAAGAACCAAGGTATGAAGGTAAAACCACGTCATTTCAGAGAGGCAGAGTCCTAAAAGAACACCTATTCCAGGCCCCTTCCCACCACGTGGTCCTCCAATTCTTCTTCTCCTTCTCCTGCCCCCCTCCTCTTCTCCTTCCTCCTCCTCCTCCTCCTCTTTTTCTCCTTCCCCCTCTTCCTCTTCCTCTTCTTCTTCTGTTAAAATTTATTTATTCACTTGAAAAAGAGAGAGAGAGAGAGAGAACAAGTGGGGAGTGGGGAAAGGGAGAGTCAGGCTCCTTGCTAAGCAGGGAGCCCAACGTGGAGCTCCATCCCAGGACAGGACCCTGGGACCATGACCTGAGCTGAAGGCAGACACTTAACTCACTGAGCCACTCAGGCGCCGTTGGTCATGCTGTTCTTATGTAGACACTTTCTGTGACAGGAAATTCGACTTATCAAGGCAGAGGAGGTTCTAGTTGTTAGAAAACTTTTCATATTGTTTCATTCTAGAGGTTCTATCTGCAGGTTCCCCTTCCATCCTTTAGGTCCCTGAAGGACGAGTCTAATTTCTCTTCTTTTTGACAGCCCTTCAAATACATGAAGACAGTTACCTTGTACCCCCGGGGCAAAACCTCTTTCTTTTACTCTTTCCTCATATGATGTAGTTTTCAGCCTCTTGACATCCTGGTCCCTCTCCTTGTGCATGTGTTTACTTTTCCTTTGCAAAGCCTTAATTGGAGACAATACTCTATGTGTGTCACAACCAACACTGGGTTGTACTGTAACACGCAACTTGCTTTATATGTCAGACTTCTATCGATGTAGCCTAAGACAGCATTCATTTATTTGGACAGCTATACTGAGGACTCAGATCGAATTGTCTGTCACCCGAGACCCTTTAGGTTTGCTCTTATATGCATCTGTTAAGATTCCTTGCATTTCAGCACTTAGTTTCCCAGGGTGGGACCCCTACATTTAAAATCCCTGGAAGAGCTAGCCCACTGCTCCCAAATGGCATTTGGCTTATGCTATGTAATGGCATTTCTTCCCATCCGGGTTTTATGTCATCTAGAGATGTGATGCAAATCCTCTGGGTTTTCATCCAGAACACTGATAAAAGTCCCAAGTCTAAACCCCGGAGAGAGCCTTCTATCATTCTGTTGGTAAGTGCTATGGAATGAAGGTTTTGAAGTCAAATAAACCTAGTTTGAATTATGGCTCTGCTACCTACTGTGTGCTACTGGACTAGCTGGTTGAAGTTTTGAGTTTGGGTTTCCTCATCTGTAATATGGGGTTGTGAGGATTAAGAGAGAAGATGTGAGAAAGCATTTGGCATATTTGAGGAAGCACAAATATTGATCCCCCCCCCTTCCTTCAGGTCAACATAGATTCATTAACTAGGCATCTATTGGCTAGGATTACTTAAGCAGTTATTGGTCCCATTAATTATACTAGAACCCAGGCCTAGATTTCTTTATCTTGTCCACAATATCTGGTGAAATGCATTGCTAAAAGGCCACTTATATAGAGTGGTTTCCTTATGAAATCAGGGCAGGGACAAAGTAGACAGCACTGATTCCACTGGTATATCAATTTAGGGAAAGTAGTAAGCTGCCCAGATGTTGGTCGAGCTCGAGAACAGTCAACATTCAGGCCACAAGTGCACATTGAGTCACCAACTCTGTGCCTCGAAGTGAGCTGGGGACAGGAAGGGTTTTACCAGGATTAAAACGCAGTGTCTGTGTGTGTTCAAGGAAAGAGGCTAGAATTCTAAAATCTTAGGGGCTAGTCTGGATCACAGAATTGAGTGAAGAGATTTCATTCCATTTGTTGCCCTATCCGCTCAACAAACACATCTCAAGCACTTGCTGGGGTCAGACACCTGCCCCCACCCCTCCATCTCACTCCCATCAGGCCATCCAGGGGAGCCGGGTGAGTACGAGAAAAAAGAAGACACCGCCCTCGCCCTCCTGTTCAGGGAGGTTCACATCTGGAAGGTTAAGAGATCTTTGTGCTAAAGGCCCTCTGCTAAGTGCCTGAGACACAAAAATAAGACGGGTTCGCTGTCTTCTCAGCACCCAAGATGTGTTCTGTTATGAAATACTTATTTTTTGGTAACTATTTGTTTCCCGCCGTCTCACTCCCTGGACAGCTCTCCGCGGCCGACTCCGCGGCCGCCGGGACGGAGTCGGCCGCACAGTAGGCGGTCAAACCCCCGCGGCGGGAAGGAAGTGCAGTGGAGTCGCCGCGGGCTCCCGTTCTGTCTCTTCAGCCGCGAGAATGACAGCTGCAGCGGGACGCGTGGAGGTCAAGACGAACGACAGGAACGT
The DNA here is from genome assembly GCF_020171115.1 of Neogale vison. Lineage (NCBI taxonomy): Eukaryota > Metazoa > Chordata > Mammalia > Carnivora > Mustelidae > Neogale > Neogale vison. The sequence goes on from NW_025334864.1 coordinate 5,253, forward strand.
AAGAAGCCTGGATGGGGAAGCCTTCTAGAAACGCGAAGTGCGCGTTCTCCCGTTTGGACTTTGGCAAGCCCGGCTGTTTCAGGAAGGGTCTGGCACTCGGCGTTCCTAAATTGCTTTCCTAGATGGAGTTGGAGGGAGGCGAGGGAGGAAACGCTGCTTTTTGTCTGGGTGCCCGAGGGAGGAAGGGCAGGAGGAGGGGTGAGACCGGTGAGCCGGAGCAAGCCGGGGACCCGGAGAAGAGGGGCAGCCCAGCCGGCCGCCAGGAGTGCGGCGTCTGCACCCGCAGTGGCCACCGCGAGCGGGAGACCTAAGGGGAAAGGAGAGGGCAGGGGCGAGGAAATTCAGGGAACGCGCGCCGATTGGTCCTCTCGTCGGGGCGTGCGCTTCTGTGCGCCCAGCGATTGGTGGCGGGAAAGGAGCAGGTAAACCTGCCCCCGCCGCACCGCCATTGGTCAGTGGCCTCTCTAGCTGCTACACCACTGGGCAGCGGGCCGCCAAGCGGCGTACGGATTGGCTGGAGGCGACCGCCGAGACCGGCTCCCTGCGAGCGCTCGGATTGGCTGGTGGAAAGAGGCAGGTATCCGGGCTCCGGGGCTCCTCCATTGGTGGGCGGGGAAGGGGGGGTTGGGCACAGCGATTGGTGGGCGGGGGGCCGGGCCTGGGCCGGCGGGGAGCGGATTGGTCGGAAAGTAGGTTAGTGGTGCGACATTTAGGGAAGGCAGAAAGTAGGTCAGGGACGGAGGTGCCTGTTTACCCGCGCCGGACTCACCGCCGCCGCCGCCGCGGGATCCGAGTGGGGGCGCGGACGCGGGCGCTCCCGCGAGCCACGGTGAGTGTCGGGCTGGCCGCAGCCAGCGGCGCGGCCCCGGGCACTCCGTCGGGGGCCGTTAGCACCCTGGCAGGCGCCGCGCCCCCGCCGCCGCCCGGGGCGCAGCCCGGCCGCCGGGGAACCCTGCCCGACGTGCCCGCTGCCGGCCTTAAAGGGCCCGTGCCCGCTCCCTGCCCCCACCCGAGCCGCGGGGAGGCTGCGCCCCTTAAAGGCGCCGCGCCCGGCCGCCCCCATCTTCTCTCGCGGGGGCTGGCGGTGCAGGATAGGGCGGGCAGAGGTGCCGCAGGCGCCCTTAAAGGGACCGGGAAAGTGTCCGCGGGAGTACCCACCTCCCCTCCGTGGGCATAGCTACCTGACCGGGGTGGGGGGTGGAGGAAGCAGCCAGCTGCCTCTTAAAGGGCCAGCTCCGCCCTTTGGGAGCGATGATCCGGCTCAGGGCGAGTCCTAGGATGTATCCCTGGGAGCTGGGGGGACCCTCGAGAGGACTATTCTTGACGGCTGCGCCCCAAGGGCGTTGGGCAAGCAATGCCTCTTCTGCCCTTCCTCCCCATCTCCTCCCCTTCCCTTTCGGGAGCCTGTGGGGCTGGGAGGGGGCGGGAGGGCGTCTCCGTCGGGCTTGGGGAGTGCGAGTCTGCTCGCCCCTTCGGCCCTGTTGCGGGCCTTCGCGCTGCACCCGGGAATCCCGGGCCGGTAATGGGGTAGACCGCAGGACTCGAACTTTCGTCCGGCCTCCGCCGTCTGGGTCCTCGGCGGCCCCGGAGCAACCTCCCTGGGTCTTCGAGCAGGTGCCCGACGGCACGGGGATGTCGCCCGGCGTCCCGGTGTGCGCCCACCGCCAGCCCTAGAAGCCCTGGAGCCCCGCGGAGGGCGCAGCGAGGCTGGCTCTAGCGCCGGGTTTGACAGATGTCAGAAAAGAAAGGTTCCCGCTCTCGGTTGCCGGGCGTTGACAGCCAGGAGTGCTCTCGTTTGCTCGGAGATAGAAGTGGAAGAGCAAAAATTAATGCCGACCTTGTGGGGCTTGAGTCAACGACCCCCTCTCAACGACCGAGGGGTCTTGAGAGCCGGCTGCGGAGCGCAGGCAGGTGTCGGAGGGTAGGTGCAGGAGAAGAAAGGATTGTACTGGACATTGGCGTCGGATGTCACTGTAGGTGCTGGCCGATGAGGGACCAGGCTTGCTCCCCTCGCCCCACATTCCCTATCCCCCTTTCCCTCCTCCGCTTCAGCCCCTTGGCCCCTTCCCGGTCCAGTAGCCTTGTCTGGGCACTTTGGCGCTTGCCAGTCTCTTCTCCCTGCTTACAGAGCTGTTCCTCGGCATGGAATTATTAGCCAAGTTTTCTCACCCAGCTTCCAGAAATAAGATTCAGTATTTGAGAGGAAGCATTTCTTGAGTGTACCTGTATTTCCAGGGTCTTCGTTCTTTAAGAAATCCACAAAAGCTGCCCCTTAGCTGCATCTCATTTCCCACAACGGCAGGCTTGTCCTTCTGACATCTGCTGCTGTTCCCCGTTTTAATCTATTTTTATATGACAACTATTATTTTAATTCTTCTGGTCCCATTGATATCAGGATCTGTCAATTTGGGTTGGTGGAGTTTTTAATTAATGTACTGGTTGAATCATGAGCTTAAAATAATCATTGCTGCTCCTGAGCAGTTTTGAATAATCTCATGCTCTTTGTGCTTGCAAGGTGGGGGGGGGAGTCACTGCTGTTAAATTAAATTTCCATATCAATGAAACTCCAAAATATTTTTTAAAAACACAAAATTGAATCTTTTGGTCCATGATCTGTTACTGAGTTCGCGTTACTGATAAGCCTTTAAAACAGCTTGTTGAACCTATTTAGAAGCCTTCAAAATTGCCTATATCATCTGAAGCAGGATCTGTGGAGATATTTTGATTTTGATGGTAGCCAGTGAATAATAATAATAATTTAAACTACGGTTAAATCTGTGCCTTATTCCAACTCCTAAAGTTTAAAAAGAGGGAGAGAGAAAGGAACAGGTGGTGGAAGAGCATTAGCCCGAGAGTTAGAACTTGCTGGTTCTGGCCCAGACTTGGGTGTTCATGGCTGTGCCACCAGGAGTGAGTCACTGAGCCTCTCTGGGTTCTGTATGCCCCAGGTGGAAAGCAAGGCAGTTGAACTAGGTGATTTCAAAGGTTCCTTCTGCTCTAGAGTTCTCTGCATCTTTAAATATTTAATACATTTGAGTTCAGGTTGTTAATTTCCCTCCAGAACATCTGAGCTGAAGTCCTATTTTCATAGGAAACTTAAACAGAACAACAGATGGGGTTTTAAAGACTCCATTTCGAATGATTTAGAAAATGATGACGACTCAGGAGTTTGCCTACCACACGGAAGAAAGGGAAGTGGCCGTGTTTTCAGATTTTTTCCTTCCATGCCAACCATCTTTGTGCAATTTATATACTAAACAGTGAACAAGCCCGGTGGAAAGACTTGGCCTTGTTAGCACAACTGCATGAAAATCTATAGAAACTAAATATTTCTTATCTCCTTTTGTTGTAAGAGTTGCTTTCCTTCTGTGAGCTGTCTTCTGTTTGTGATTGCAACATGAGCTCTGAGGGTGGGAAGAGAGAGTCTCAAAAGAAGCAATTTCTGCCCCTTACCATGTTACAGTTACGGAGGAATTTTAGTTAGCATCATGGTTGATACTTGCAGGGAAGTAAAACTCATCTCTAGACCTTGAGGTTTAGTGAGTTGCCCAGGAACACAGGCACGTCAGTCACCCTTCTGCAGTCTTTTCTCACCTCATTGCCACTTTGTCACGACCCCCAGATTTACCCCAAACAGCCACCCAGGCTTTTCTCCTCTTCCTCTCTCAGAACAAGACCTGCTCAGCCCCCTCAGCATCTCTTCCTTCCTGCTCAGAATGTCCTGTCTTCTCTACCTCTCCCCCCCAGGTCTCCTCCTCTCTTTCCAGTTCAGAAAAAGCAACTGGATCTTGCGTCTGTTTCTTTTCCATGGACCTTCCCTTTGGGCAGGAGCCTGGACTTCAGTGGCAAGACCTGGGACTTGGGTTCTGATTAGACAATTGCTTGATCCTTCTCAGGGCAGGCTCCTCCTCTGCGGTGCAGTGACAGTGCCTGCCTCACAGAGTCTGTGTCGGGGTCAAGGGAGATGGTGCGTGGCAAATGCCTGGCATACAGGAAGCCCTCCCTTGGGGCCTGCTGCCACTCCCTCCCAGCGCTGCCATGGTCCTGCCCCCCTGAAAATCCTCCAGGCTGTCTGTCCTCAGCCTCCTCACAAACCCAGAGAAACCTTCATCTCAATTTAGTAGAGGAAGGATGGAAGCGGGGAGGACATAGCCCTTCTGCGGGCCCGTGATGCAGCAGGCAGCTTTGACTTGTCTGTATGTGGTACCCCTGAATCTGTATGTCTCTCTCCTCCCTGCCCAGAGGCCTCTCACAGGGCTGCGTACATTCACCTCTTCCACTTTCTCATCTGCGCTGTCCCTAGCTCCCACCCTCTGCCTGCTCTCGTCTACCACCTTCTCTATAGTTCTCAAACATCTCCGCCAACTTTCCGTCTTGAATTCCAGGGGCCTGTCCTTAGTCCAGAATGGTCATTCCTGGCCCCTGTGCAGCTCTTCCCCTACTTTTCTTTCCATTCTTCTTGAAATTCCCTTCTTCTTCAGCCTTTGGGTCATGATGCTTTCTTGGTTCCCTTCCTACATAGCATAAAGGTAGGTTTTTATCCTGGCCCATTTTCAGTCCTAATCTGTCTCTCCTGCTTCAGCTGCCAGCAGGTTCATTGTAGATGTTAACGGCAGCTGAGAGCCGGCATTCGTGACTTTGGAGTTCTGGGTTGCAAACTGTTTGCAAGCCCTGTCTCATTTCATCCTCATAACACACCGGTGCCTGTGCCCCCTCAGCGCCAAGCTGTCCTGAGAGGCAGTTTGTTGGAGTGGTGAAAAGTGCAGACTTTGGAGCAGATCGCACATCCTAACTGTTCCTTACCAGCTTTATGACATGTAGTCAAGTTGCTTTTGCTCGCTGTGTCTTGGTAACCTCAGTTATAAGACTGGGATCTCTGTGGTGTAGATTAAATGAGTTAAAACTATTAAAAAAATACATGAAGCCCTTCATGGCACATATTGAGCATTCGAATGAATAACATTCAAATGAATAACATTCGAGTGAATGTTAGCTCTTGGTACTTCTGCTCCTTCTCACCTCTCCGTACCCAGCCCGCCTGTCCACGTGCAAGGGACTATTTAGTCAAACTGAAAGGCTGTCTGTTGGCTGGACCAGCCCTTGGCCCATTCCATCTTCCAGCTTTCTCATGTCAAAATCTTACTCTTCTGTAAGACCCAGCTCAGGTGCGTGGTCCTCCAGGAACGATTCCTTCATTGTGTTTTTCTTCCCCCTCCACAACACCTGGCAGCATTGGCCCCTGGCCCTTGGTTTAGCTTGAATTCGTAGTACTGCTGCATCGGTATTGGGCTGGGCTGTTTCTGGGACTGTCTCCCCTGCTTGCTCGGGACAACTTTGCGGGGAGTTCATCTTGCTTTCCCCAAATCACAGGCACAGGGAGCCTTTGGGATGTGCTTTTCTAATCTAATCAGTTAGTGATCTTTGAGGAGGAGGAGTTGGAATGGGTTGCATCAGAGACGCACGTTGGACATGGCCACGAACAGTTAGGTCTACAGGGAAGAGAGGTTTGAGTTTGGGACTTAAAGTGGTTTTGGGGGGGGGATGAGATTGGATAAGCTTTAGTCATCTTTGCTTTAGGGGAATGTTGAGTGCTGGCATACGATGAGAAATGATTTTTACGTTCGTACATGCTGTACTTTGAAATAGTATAAACTCATGTTCATCGAGCCAGGTTAAAGAAGGGGATGGAGGTCTGCCTGATTTCCTATTCTGATTAATACTCTACCCGTTGGATGTTGTACGTATACTGAGTAAAACGTTTGCGTATATTTGTGCCTTCAACTGCTGTTTGAAATGTGTGACCTGGGCCACTTAGTTAGCTTGAGTTTCACTTAACCTCATTTGCAAAACAGAAATAATAGTACTGGTGGCATTAGTGGCTAACGTTTATTGAACACTGTCTGTGTGCCCACAAAGATGTTAGGCACCTTATGTTTATTAACCCATTTAATCTTCATCACAACCCCATGAGGTAGGTACCGTAATTATCTTTTTTTTTTCCCCCACAAGTGATGTGGTTTTGGAGACTGCCCGAGGTCACTCAGCTGGTGTGGGGTGGGCAGGATCTATGCCCGAGGACTCCAGAGTCTGTTCTCTAAGCTCTGTTGCCTGGGTCTGCTGGTGGGGACGGGGGCCAGGGAGGAGCCACTACTGGAAGTGCTGTGTGGGCACCGTGCTGGAAGGCAAGCAGGCCCGCAGGGGTTGCTAACCCATCTTACTATTGACGCATGTGGTCACGCACCTCCTCTCCATCACGACTGAAGTCCTCTGCATCAGGACACGGTGCCCATTCCGATCTCACCCGAGGAGCAGTTCCAAGAGGTCACAAGCATTCTTCTCACATCGTGTTGCGCATGTCTGTCTCTCTTGCTTCCTCATGCCCTTCTGCGGCATTGCTCTGACATGGGCCTTGCCAGGCTCAGCCAGCCTCTCCCTGGGCAGCTTCGAGCATTGGATGAACCTTCCAATGGAGCTTGGTACCCCTTGCCTCCCTCTAGCCATCTGCAGGGCTCCTCACTAGGGAGGAGACCTTCTCAATGTCTCTCACCACCTTCTTCTTCTCCCCAGCTTTTTAACCCGAAGCAGGCATCAACAGCCTTGGTGTATATATATATATTTTAATACCAGTTGTTTTCCGAATACATTTAGATAGTAAGAGAAACATTGTCTTATGTCAAGAACCTGTTACATAAAAATGTGTTATATAATGTTCAAATATATACTGCACAGTGGAATTAGATACCACTCTTTTTTTTTTCCCCCAAAGAATAGAAAGATAATAAACACAGGCTATACTGAATGTAATTAACCTTGGATTTGGAAGGCCTGGAAAGACATGCTGTGCCCTCAGAGCTATTGTTTGGAACCTCTGTTATCCTCCTTGAGTGATCCAAGTGTAGGATGTATGGGAAGTTGACCTGAATCTGCCATGGAATGCTATTGTGAAAGATTCTGGAAATTGTCTTTTTCAAGGGGGGGGTGGAGGGAGTTCCTTGACATCTTGCTTACTTATGTTATTCTCATATCCAAGCAGAGGGAAGAAGCTCTTTTTGCCCCTCATACTTAGACCAGTGAGGGTATCTTCTGTTTTCTGTTCTCTGCCTCCTTCAGTTCTTTCCATACAATGGGGCCAACTTTGCCTTCCAGAAACAGCCCTGTTGCCATCGGCCTGTGGTTGACGCCCCCATGTTCAGTGCTCCAGGTTCTCCAGAGTCGGACCCTATTCCCCCTCAGTGGCCCTGCTTCTCCACCCCAACCCCCATTACCAGACTGAGCCGGAGGTGGGAGGTTCTGTGCTGCTTAGCTCTGCCCTCCCCTGCCTCAGCCGACCGCAGGCCTTACACCTCCCTGCTGTCTGTCCTGCTTGCCTCTCCCCCTTGACCCAAGGGGCCTGTTGCCTTTGTCTTAGCCTGCCTCAAATTGCACTTCTTGCTTGGTGAAACCTCCTCTAGTGACATTTGCCCCCTTCACATATGCACTTGTCTCTCTTTGTCACTTTCGATTGCCAGCCATTTGCTCAGAAGCAGTGTGCTTCATAATTAGCAAATTATCACATTGTAGCTAATCGGGATAGCCAGTTCTCTCATTTTCAATCGTTTCCCAAGTAAGTATCTTGTTCTCACTTCCCATTCTCCAACTGTACTCATTTAGCCCTTCAGTGTAGTGGATTGGGTGCTTACTGTGTACACAACGCTGTTAACAGGAGATACCAGAGAAAACAGTCCCAGCCGGAGACAGATCATGAACTGTTGACATTCTCTTCCGATAGTGTCGATGCGAGGAAGGCAATTGCACAGAGTAGAACAACAGTGACAATGAATGGTGAGAGGGAGGTTGCTTTAGCTGGGTCCCTTGGGGAGGCCTTTCTGAAGAGGTGACATTGAAGCTCAACTGCAGGAAGATCGGGGGAAAGTGTCCCCAAAAGTGGGAACAACAAGTGCAAAGGCCCTGAGTTTGGAAGGAGCTTGTTTCTGAGGAAGGCAAATGACTGGTAACCAGTTTATATGTTCCTTGTGTGCAGATATTTTATCCTCCCTGTAACCTGAGCCCAGTGCCAGAAAATCTCTGTAAATACTCACATACAGAATGGGAGCATTGGGCCTTAATTATATCTTGTATAAAGAGCAGTTAACTAGACTTTGCACAGAAGGCTTTTAATAAAACTTTATATTGCACATAAATTAACGGTTCAAAGGGTTTTCCCCCTAGCGCGTTTCATCAGCGATTGCTGTATTCATTGTGTTTGGTGCAGGGCTTTAGCCCTCAGAAATCTGTTTCACATGTGCAGCCATCTTCTAAGCAGGTCTGCTCCAAAAGTTCATTTGTAAGGCACTTGAAACCTGGGATGAATTTTTCTATAGAAAAAGATGAACCGAATCATGGCTTAATTTCCAGGCAAGCCCACAAAACATCATTTCACGCTGACTGTGGTTGAAGCCATGCTGTTTAGCACTGAAGTATTCACAGCATTAATTACGCCTTCTGCAGCTGGACCCCCTCATCTAGATGTGGCATTCTAGGTCATTTACTGTTAGCATCAATGGGACCGTCTCTTCCTGTTTTTCCAGTCTGCCAAAAAAAGTTTTATGAAAGGAATTCTTCCCATGGTGCCTTCAAGATTTAGCTCCCCATGTTATAAATGAGCCCATGGCATGCAGAGTGTGGGGAGAGCCCTGCCCTGGGAGCTGGGAGCACCTGGGGCCCAGTCTCAGCTCCACCCCTGACTTGCTGAATAACTTGGAGGAAGCTGCCCTCCCTAAGCTTTGACTTCTCAGGTCCTTCTTGAATATAAAAGCCTGTTTTCTCACCACCATGGGAAAACACATATTTCATTGCTCCAACCTACCCTCAAATGGCTGCCTCCAGTTTCTTCTTGAAGAAGTAGATGTACTCAAATAATGAGGAGCTCCAGAAGTTCCGGGTATGGTGCTCCGCAGTTAGAAAGCCCACTCCGTCTGCACCCTCATGCTGATCTGCTATCTTTCTTAATGAGTGGAAAGAAATTTCGTCCTAGAACTTTCGGTCCAGATAAGATTCCTGTGTTCTTGGCCAACTTATCTTCCATATAATTATGTAAACTGGTTTTTCTTTTTAACTCTTAGGGATAAAAATGGTGACTATGGTTTGTTACTTATGAATTATACTTATAAGTGCCCTTAGGGAATGGAATGAATTTGCAGGAGAGAGCAGAGCTGAAAGAGTGTGGGATCAAAAACAATTTTAAATGTTAAATGCAAAGCTATTTTCAGTATCCTGCTGGAGGAAAAAAAAAATTTTTTTTTAAGGCTTTCGATGATAGAAGCGGTTTCTGCTCCAAAGGAGAAAAGAGCCTCAGGTTTTGCGGTGGTGAAAGCTAGCTAACGACCATCCCTCCCTTCCTCCTTGCCCCTTTCTGTTTCCCTTTGGTGTCATGAACCACATTTGCTATTTGACAAGTTTGCCTTTTAAAGGACTCTGGGACACAGGGCGTTAGAGCTCACATGGCTTAGGGCACGGGCACTTTGCTGCAGACTTCCCCACCAGATTCGAGAAGGGAAGCCTTCTTGGGATTGAAACAGCCATTTCAGCATGGCCTCTGTGTGGTCAGTTGTGAATGAGATGTTGTTTTTTGTCTTTTTCTTTTTCCTTACGGGAAAGCATAGCAAGGAGTTGGGGCAAGAAGTTTCTGCTGGGTTTCACTTTGCAGCTGGAAGGTGGTATGATACCTAGCCTTCCTCCGTAGATGCTAGACTCCAAACAGAATTATGTCTCTTTTGTTCTTGGCTGTATCCTCACAACTATGACAGCGTCTGCACAGAGTAGTTACTTAAGTACTTACCAAATGAATGAGTTCAGTCTGGGAAAACCTCAACTTTCCTTCCCTGTCTAGCCCTCGTGAGCTTGGTCTCACAGTGTACTTCGGAGTTCAGGTGACTACTTCCTTGGACATCTGTGTTTTTCTTGTTCTTCAGCCTGGTCAGATACTAGTATCTTTGATTGATGATCAGGACTTAACTGGCCATGGTTGTCCTTGCCTGGCTGATGTTCATCTTTATGTTATCTTTAATTGGCCTCAAAGTATAGCAAATCAATAGCTGAGCCACATTGATGGAAAGAAAACTTACTGTGTATTTCTTTGGGCCTAAGTACTACACATTTATTTATTCAGTCAACATGTATCTGAGACTTTGCCAGATGCCAGGCACTCAGGCTAAACCCAGAGGGAAGAAAGCAGAAAGAGTTGTAGGGGCTCCTGGGTGACTCAGTCAGGAGCATGTGGTTCTTGATCTCGGGGTTACAGGTTTGAGCCCCATGTTGGGTGTAGAGATTACTTAAAAAATAAAATCTTGAAAATTTTTAAAAAAGAATGAGTTGTTATAGCCAAGGAGACTGCAGTTTCATCTGTTGATGGAAGATAATCCAAGGCCATGTATAATGCAGTGAAGTGGTCTAGACTATTTGTAAGTACCGCAAGAATTCAGAGACCAGAGAGCTCTTTGTGAGCTGTCATGGGAAGAAGGAGGCCTCATGGAAATGATCAGGTTTAGTCCAGATCTTTAAGGATGGGTAGGATTTAGAGTCACAGACAAGGGGTAGCACAGGTATTTCCAGGGGGTAGATGGGTGGGAACATAGCACAATTAAAAGCATAGAAGTAGGAATGACCAATCTGTATACAGGAACAGAGACTTGCATAGAATGGCGGGTTCTCAAAAAGTGGTGGAAATTTAAGTTTGGAAGATCAGTCAATGCCTAAACACAAAGCACATCATGTCTTATGATGTCCTTAGCATTTCACATGCATGATCTGATTTAATGTGTTGTAAAACCCCATGAAAGGGTATTATGATTATTAGCATCATTTTAGAGATGAGGATTTTGAAGCATAGAGTGATCCAGTGACCTCCTTAAGGTCAGCATAGCTAAAAAGCAGAGGATCAAAGCTTTAAACCTGGGCCATGGAAGCTCTTGACCATTGGACGCTGCTGTCTCCCAGTGTCCTCCACATGCAGGATTTGGATTTGGTTGGGGTGTTGGAGTCATGAGTTGGAAATAGACAAGGCTCTATTTAAGCCCACTCCTTCATTTTGTAGATTAGGAAACTCTGAGGTTAAGTGGCAAGTCAGAGTTTACCTGGTGAGGTGGAGACTGGTCAGCAGCAGTGGAGGGAGAACCACTAGAGTTAGTTTTTACTGTGGTTCTGATTACTTTTTAAGTTATGTGAAATAATTATCCTGAAGCATCAATCCAGTGTCAGTGTTTCAGTTGGATCAGGGCGGAGAGGGACTAGCCACAACAGGGACCTGATAGGAGGCTGCTAGCTGAATCCAGACAGTTAGAGGGAGCCAGAGCTGGGAATTGTCAATTATGTTAATTGGCATGGCTGTTTTCCGTCACCCTTTAGATTTCTAGAGTGCAGGGAACATCTGCCTGTGTGAGTGTCTTTCAAGTATGTGAATCGTCACTGTACTGTGACCGAGCTGCCTTGGTTAATGAATTCTCCAGAAGCAAAGCACCATTATGAAAGTTGAATATTTAAAAACAAATACCCACATTTTCTGGAAAGAGAACCAGATGAGGAACCAGATAACTTGTGTTCTGGGCTGCTTCTGCTACTCAAGCACCAGAGAGCCTGAGCCAAATTACTTGAATGTCTCAAATGGGCCGATTCCTTATCTGTGGAACAGGTGTAACAATTCCTGCCCAGCCCCTTACAGTGTTGTTCTGATGCTGGAATGAGATAAGGAAAGAATAAAGGTTTTGAAAGCTGTAAAGTTGCTCCAGGGCTCAAGGGAGCCAAGGGAGCCGCAGCTGTAGTGTTCACCATGAAGGAGTACTGGCCTTGCAGAGATAGCCTGGAGGGCAATGAAGGGAGTTCTCCCGCCTCCAGGGCCTGTTTAGGGATGCGGCGCTGTCCACCAGATGGGTGCTGACGGGCCTCACTTTGCTGGGTAGGGCCGTATTTTGAAGGTGGGGATATATTTCACCCTTAAAGAGATGCAGAGCCACAGCCTGGGCATGGCTGGAAATGTTAGGCGCAGATACTCACGTTAATCTGTTCTCTGCACATACCTCTCAGGATAGCGATGGGCAGCTGTGAGCCAGAAAACAAGTGTCAGGATCTAGACAGCCAGTTGGGTATGCTTGGATGTTTCACCTATCCTGGGGCATGAGGCAGAAATCCAGAAAAACCTTGATTAGCCTAGGGACTAATGGGTGAGCCAGCACACTTTCCAGGTAATACCTGATTCTAAAGCCTGTAGAAAAGTCTTGATTGGAGATGTGCCAGATCTTAATTTTTGTTAGTTTGGCATGGTATCATCATCATCATCATTATTATTACTTAACATTTCAGCATTTGCCATCTGCCAAGAACTGTGCAAAGTGCTTATATGCCTTTTCCCATTTAATAAGTAACTCTGTGGGGTGGACACTGTCAGTCTCATTTTCTAATTAGTGAGACTGAGACCCAGAGATGCTTCAGATAACATACAGTGGGTGGGAAAGCTGTGATTCAAACCCAGGACAGTCTCTGGAGCCTACACTCTCAACCACTATCATCTTCTTTCTCCTTTTTCCTTGGTACTCCACATGCTTCCTGCCCCTGGTTTTGAGGTTTCTGACAGCACAGAAAGCATTTTTGGTCAATAAATGACACATTATACAGTGGCCTCAGCTCACTGTGGCTCTGTCTTTTTTGTAGCCCATGGCTGACATTGAGCAGCTCTCTCTGGCTGCTTACAGCTCATGAACAAATGGATGCCAGCCCTGAATGTAGCAGATTGACTAACTCTTGCCCTCTCATGCATGTGGGAATTTAAAGTGCAGCAAAAGGCAGGGAAAAGGATTGCTCTAGGTCAGTTTTTCAGAAAGTGGCCAGGTAGCTTGTAGTCCACTCAGCATTCATTATGATGCTTGTCAAAATCTCCCCACCAAAGTCTTTGCAAATGTCATGATTCTGATAGTACCATTTACCTCTGTGTGTGATTTATGAAGTAGCTTTTACATGCATTGTCTTGTTTAGTCTTCACCATGGCCCCATGAGGAGAGGTGTTATAAAGACTCATTTTGCAGGCTATGAAGTATCTGGAGAGTTTAAACTACTGCCCCGGGTCCCAAAGCTAGTCGGTGGCAGCCAGGACTTAACACATTGCTTTACTGACTTTAACTTTTACTCTGTTCCCAAGTTTCTCTTTGCTTTCTCTGTGAAAGATGTTAATTGATCTGACTTACTGTATTCAGAAGTCCACAGTAATTACTAAAGTGAAGTGTTTTGTGCTACACACTGTTAGCGAATCAGAATAAATAAAAGGTCATGTAATTGGTGGTTGTGTTGGGTTAGTTGATTTGCACTTGCTTTCTATGGCATAGAATATACCTATATCTTTTGTGGCAGACTGTTAGACCAAAAGCCCTTCTAGCTCTAAAAGCCCAAAGGCTTCGGTGAGCCAGGCTGAGTCAGTCAGTTAAGCATCTGCCTTCAGCCCAGGTCATGACCTCAGGGTCCTGGAATCGAGCCCCACATCAGGCCCCCTGCTCAGTGGAGAGTCTGCTTCTCTCTCTCCCTCTGCCCACTATCCCTCGCCCACATGCTCTCTCTCTCTCGTAAAATATATTCTTAAAAAAAAAAAAGAAGTCCAAAGGCTTTAATAGATGATCAAACATGGAATTTATGTAATGTCTTTTAAAAGTTGACCATCAAGTTCTCGGTTAGGAACACAAGCTCCTGTTATCACATTGTTTCCATGGAGAAATTAGCCTTGGCTCACATCATTTCGGCTCTTGGTGCCTTTTCCAGGAATGGAGTTAGCCGCTGTAGGAGAGAGGACTGGTCATGCTTATCACTTACAGTGCTCTCCCCCCCGTTATTGAAGGGGGCTGATTTGCTTCTGTGCGCTCTTTCAATTTTTCCTGGGATCTGAACATAAATCATCTTTGAGGTGCTGGTATTTGTATTTTTTAGAATTTTTCCCTTAAATAAACCTGAATGGAACACTTCCTTATGTAGTTTTGAACCTCCTCTTTGAAGTATTTAATTAGTGGCAAGGGGCTTTACTTGGAGAATGTACAACTGTTGTCACTCAAGCCTTTTTGGTTGGGTACCAAGTAAGTTCCTGTATTAAAGAGATCCACAATCACAATGGCTGAAACTAGTCCATAGTAGGTAGTGGTTTGGGCCTTCCATCTTCATCATGTGGTTTCCACTTGGTGGTTGAAGGGGGAAGCTTCTAATTTGAACATCTCCTGGGGGAAAGGGGGAGTATCATTTTAAGGTCAACACCTGGCGGTAGCACATTCTTTTATCCTAGGGGCCAGAACTTAGTTATATGGCTTCATTAACTACAAAAGGAGGCTGAGAAATATCTTTAAGTGGGAGGTCATGAGTCCAGCAAAATCTATTTTTAATAGTGGAGAGGAGATTGAACATTAGGAGAAGCTTGCGGTGTACTGCCTTGCAGTACCCATGGGAAGGATTCAGTAGAGTTTGGAAGCTCTCCTGAGAGCTGGGGAGATGCCTGAGCCCAGGGTCAGAACCTAGGCAGGCACAGAGAAATCAGGACATTTGCGGCCATCTGGAACTCAGGGCGACTCATGGCTCAGAAACTAGGCAGCCAGGTAAAACCAAGGTGCCAGAAGGAATACGAATAATCTGAAAGACTTCTGTTGTCTATTAGTGGAAGATACATCAGTGTAAGTGGTGTAGTAGACAGGGAACTGAGCTAGGAGCAGAAGACCTAGGTTTGAGTCCAACCTCTTCTGCTTCATAACACGGGGCAAAATACTTTGAAAACCGTTTGCTTTGTCATCTACAATATGGGAATAACGGTGATGGCCTTTCCTGTCTTCCAGGCTTGGGGTGAGAGTAATGGAGGGGGGAAGGGCTCTGCAAACGGCGGCTCCGTGGAAACTGGCCTTGCGTCATTGTTACTCACCTGTGTCCCCAGCACCTGCTGTTTCCGGGCTGGCATGGGCATACTGGTGTGAAATGTGAATGAATGTGTGATATGTGAGAGGTGGGAAAGAAAGTGCATTGTGCAGAGATCTTGATCCTGGGCCGTCTTCTCTGCTGGGCAGAGCGGTTCTTCTGCTCTCTACTGGCCGCAGTCTGGACCTCCGTGTACAACCAGGTGCACTACCGGGATGTGGGCAGTCTTAAGGGCAGCTCCCAACCTGGTAGTGCAGGACATATAATACATCTATGGTGAGGCCATTTGCTTATTCCACTGAGGAAGTGACTGAATCCAACAAAACAGGAGTTAAGACTTCCAGTTGGATGTCATGGTCCATGACTGAGAACTGATCATTTTTAGTCTGGCCTGCCTGCAGATTGGAAAACGAAGCCTTCCAAGGCTGTCAGAACTTAACCTCTTGCTTCAAAGTAATAAGATGGGGTTGTAAAATTTCCCTGTTAATTTTTTTAAAGGTTTTTTTTTTTTTAAGATTTTATTTATTTATTTGATAGATCACAAGTAGGCAGAGAGGCAGGAAGAGAGAGAGGAGGAAGCAGGCTCCCTGCTGAGTAGAGAGCCCGATGCGGGGTTTGATCCGAGAACCCTGGGATCATGACCTGAGCCGAAGGCAGAGGCTTTAACCCACTGAGCCACCCAGGCGCCCCTCCCCTGTTAATTTGAAAAAAAAAAAAAAAAATGTGGCTTGTTCAAAACAATAAATGTTTACTGAAAATATGATAGAGGTAAGCAATTACAAAGATAAGCTTATGGTTTCCATCCTATGGGTGTTTCTATCCTGGCCAGAATGATTTTTTTTTTTTCTCTTGCTGGAGAAATGGGGGCTCAGTGGATAATCAAAAAAATTTTTTAACTTTGATTCATTTTGTTATTTAATTTGTTTATTCACTAAGAGTGACCTTCTTTCTTGGAATGCAGTGGAGTATTTTTAAATGGACTTTACTGGGAAAAAGCAGGACTTGAGCTTACATTCACAGTATGCTCCTGCCTCTGTTAAAGGCTTCATGCATAGAAGGAGGGAAAAGCACCAAAATGTTAACAGTGGTTCTCATCTCCTAAATTCAAGGTGATTTTTATTCTCATCTCCTTCTCTGTGGTTTTCTATTTTTCAATAGTGAGCTTGTGTTACTCTTATAATCATAAATGGCTAGTTAAAAATGAGTCTCGTAAATTAATACTCTCCAGCCAAATCAAGAATTTTTATTCTTGGCAACCTGGCCTGGGCTATAAGCTCTCATGTTAACTTAGACCTAGCCAGGTGATTTTCTGCAAGTTAAGGGATTTGTTAGAAGGAGGATGTTTTCCCTGTGGAAATCAACACAGAAAGCAATTGTTTTGTAATATGTCAGGAAAGAGGGCCTAAGGAACTCCGCTCCTGGAATTTGACCAGCCTGTATTATGGAAATGAACTTTGCAGCTTTCCCACCCGCCATGGGACTGTTTTCCTTTCTCTTATACCCCTGTGCTCCTCAGGGACCCCCAACTCCATCTTCCTGGGACTGGGGGACCCTGTCCTTTGTTCTCTTAGGCCCTGCACTTCCTATGTCCTCCGTGCCTGTTCCCCACCATCTGTTTGTGACTACAGATTTGGTCGTGGTTTCTTCCCACCACCACGTTTGCAGACTGAAGAGAAGGAGTTGTTCTCTTCCCCATCACAGGTGTCCCTTGCCCTTCTCATTGCCCAGGGGAGTGGCCGGAGCTGTGCTCCTAGGACAGAATGAAGAGGAGGGCTGAGGACTGTAGGGGAAGGGTGGGGATACTGAGCTGGCTGCAGAACCTTGGAGAAGCCACTGGGCCATCCAGCGAGCACTTGGCCCGACTGTGGCAAGGCCCGCTCTGGCACAGCTCCCGCAGACGACAGCTTGGGGTCGGAAGCCCTGCATTGATCTGTTGCTGTCCTGTGATGTGGTTGTCACCGTTCTAGATGCTGTCGGGGGCACAGTGATGAGCAAGGCAGACCTGCCCTCTGCTGTCATGGAGCTTTCATTCCCGTGGGTGAGAGAAATGGTTTGCAGGGAAATAAATGAAGCTCATTATGGATTGTAAGAATGGCATCAGAGATGGTTACCTGTGCCCTTTTGTAGTGGAACAGGCGGGCTGGGGTTGGGATGATTGAACCTTCTATGTCCCTGGTGCTTCATGGGGGGAGAGGAGATGGGGAGGAGGGAAGAGATTGGGGAGGTATCTCAGGGAAGCTGAGTCTGCCTGGGGCCAGGTGTGGGCCTGCAGACGGCAGAGAGAGCAAAGGATGCCCAAGCCCGGGGCTGACCCTCTGGGTCATTCCACTTGCCCATCTCTGGGCTGCAGGCACACATCCTCCTTTCCCACAGAGCGATGAGCCACACAAAGCAGCCCCCATCTGTCCTAGGCCAAGCGTTGTGTTTTTGCGCTTATTTGCAAATTGTGGTGAGGACCAGCCTCTCTGTGTCCCTCCAGTCGGATGCTGGACTATACTGTTCCTTTAAGGGCCAGGATTTTCTGTTGTTGTTGTTTTAATGAGCTCCTCCCTGCCACCCCATCCTGTACCCACTCCTGGTCCTTTCCTGGGGGCTCAGAGTCTGGCCTTGTGCGGATTTAGGCCATGTTGGGTGACATGGCCCTTCCCGCAGCTCTCGACTGCCCAGAAAAGCTAGAAGTTGGGTAGTTGTGAGTGATTTTCCTGAGCTTCCTTATTGAATCTTCTTTTCTATTATGCTTCTCTGTCAGATGGGCCATTTGTCCTGCTCTTTGTGCCCTGGCTTTCTGAAAAACCAGGACAAACACGACCCTCACTCCTGTGGAAACTCGACACCCTTCCTCCTGCGGACCTTAGTGACTGTGTTTGCTGACCCTTCTCCTCCCATCTTCCCCTTCAAAGAACAAAGCCTTTGAAGCTTTCCTCACACTGGTTTGATGCAGTATGGGAAGCTTCTAGTTCCCTGCCTCCCAGAGGGGTCTCGGACCCACTTTGGCTTCCAGAGCTCCCCTCAGCTGCTCTCCTACCCATGAGCTGTGATGCTGAACCAGAGAAGAAGTCATTCATGCTGTGATTATCTAATACTCCTACCAGGGCCGACAGGAAGGTTCTTTGTTACTAAATCAATTTTCTTGGGGAGTGGGGAAGCTTGTTACTATTCTCATCCTTTTCATGGTGTTACCATTCCTTTAAAAATATATCTGCATAAATGCATGTGTGTGTATGCATGTTTCTATAGTTATACAGATAGCAAAGGTCTTCGGTATGAGGGCAGCCCTCACAGGACTTGGATTTAAACCCCGGGAGTGGTTGTGATCTTTGGGGCCATATATCCTTTTGTCCCTTTATCGACTGGCTGAACTTTGTAAAGTTTTGTTTCAGCCTTCATTTCATAGTCTCCCTGGTTTCTGGGAGAGCTTTAGGGTTCAGGGTTTGTGGCATTCGGAGAAGGAGGCAGTCATTGGATCCACCCCTTAAAGACACAGTCTCAGTGAGGAGGGCCTTCCATTGCCTGCCTAGTGCCCGTGGCTCTGAGGCCCCCGGGTTCTCTTACACAGTGCCCTCACTGAGGACTGGAGCTTTGAGGCCTCAGGGCCAAGGCTCCTGTCTGGAGTGCACCTGTTACAGTCATGATGGCCCAGGCCATCTGCAGACCTCCTTCACTTGGCCCTAGCATGGTGGAATGAATCCTTGTTGCTTCGAAATAAGCAGTTTTATTTAAAACAAGTTTAATCCCAAAGTTGCCTCTGAGGTGGTCTGAATGGCTATCCCTTTGCTCCTATGTTTCATCTGGTTAGCACAGCGGCCTGGCTGGCAGGCCCCCCTGACCCCTGGGCATGGCTTTGCCTCCCTCTGCTAAGGAGGGCGCAGAGAAGGTGTGCTTTCCCTTGGTCTGAAGCAGGATCAGCCTGCGCTAGTCTGTGGGAATGAGGGACCCATCTCTTCGTTCACTGTTCATTGAGGGTCTCCTGTGTGTCTGGTATGATGGGAAGCCACTGGAGCATTGAAAGCAAAAAAATAACACATGATTTATGTGTTTTAAAGGTTCTCCTGGCTGCCTGTGGGCTGACATGGGAAGGATAAGCGTGGAGCAGAGGGATGGGTTAGGAGCTGGGGGTTCTGGGCCAGGCAGCCAGGCTGGCTTGGACACTGCGGGGAGGCATCTGTGTGGGCAGACAGGGCACGGACAGGCCTTCACCGGCTGCCCTTGCCCTTTGCCTTGGGGCTCTAGATTCCCTGCACCACGAGCCTGCCCTAAGTGTGCCAGGCCCTGCCGAGCTCCTGCTTCATGGCTAGTGATGCTCACTGCACCTGGAATGTTCTCTTCCCCTGCTTCCCAATCCTGGTGGTTCTGCCACTGCCTCACGCAGTAACCTTAGGTAAGTTACCAGATCTCTCTTGAGCCTCCATTTTTTCCTCTATGAAAGAGTGATTGTAGAACCGCCTCATGGGACTGGGAAGGAAACACAAGATGCTCTAGACGATGATCACTGTGGGCCTCTGCCTTGGTCTCCTGCTTCCAACCTTGCCCTGCTCTGTGCGCTCTCTGCCCAGCGACCCAGTGAGGAGGGCTCCATTTGAGTCGTACCCTGACTCAGAACCCTCTTGACAGTAGCTTCCTGTCTCACTCAAAGAAAAAACTAAATCCTCCGCGTGGCCCACAAGGCTGCCCAGTGCCCCTCTGACCTCATCTCCCACCCCAGGGCCTGGTATGTAACCAAGCAAGCTGAGTCGTGCTGAGCTCACTGTGGAGCATGTGGGTGGCCACCCCTGCCCCCAAGTTACGCAGTGCACAACTCCTGTGGCCGGATGCACGATCTTGGCTGCCCCTCTCTTGTTCCACTCTGGCCACATTGGAGACCTTGCTGTTCTGCAAACCTGCCAGGCCTGTTTCAGGCTCGGGCCCTTTCCTCTGACGGCTCCTTCCGCCCTGAATGCTCTTCCTCCAGATTATTGGTGTGGCGTGATCACTCACTTCCTTTAGTTCTTTTCTCAAATGTCACCCTGTTTAATGTTGTACGATTCAGCCCACTGCCTCCCAGATGTTTTTCCATTTCCCCTTTGATTTATTTTCCCCCTCGGCTCTTACCATCATCTAACATAGTCTACATTTTACTTACTTATTTGGTTTCTTGTCTCTTTGCTCAACAGAAGGTAAGCTGCAAGCTGCGAGAGAGGAGACTAGCCTTTAGTTCACTCGCTGATGTCTCCCCAGAGCCTCAGACAGTGCCTGGCAGTAAGCAGGGGCTGGCTAATGAATGTGTGACTAAATTTGCACTAAAGCAAGTGAAGGGTCTGGTATATTGGCTTAGCACGTAGGAAACACCGAGTGAGTCCCCTCCGCAGTTGTTTTCATGGTTGGTGTTGACCATCCTTAGGGGACTAGACCACCGTCCTCAGGCCATATTGCATCATGGCCTCCTCCGCTCTTCACTGCCCTTCCCTCTGTGGCATTAGTGGAACTTGTCTCACTCTTCTCCCTGTATGAGCCCAGAGTCCTGTGGGGTGAAGGCGGGCTTGTTGGGATTTGTGTGCTAAGGACCCCACACCTGTGGGGCAGCGTGGAGTAGGCGCTCAGGAAGTGTCTGCTGCTGGCAGCCATGACAGGTGCAAGGGACTCAGCAAGCCCTTACGGGTGGTCGTGGCTCCAGCATCGCTGCCTCATATGTGCTCCCCCTCCCAAGGGGCACCAAGAGTTTGACAACCACTTAAGTGATGAAATCTCTAATAATATCTTTAGAACAAATCAGGAGGAGCAGAGGGCCTCCTGTGCCTAGTCCGTTGAATGATGGTGGCTGGGTGACTTGCTAGTTCCACACATGAGAGTCTGGCCCTTTGGCTGTTCCGGCCCCAAGGAGACAGTGTGATTTAATTTACACTCGTTCCCTGGGGACCATGTGAGCAGCACTGGTGAGTTTGGAGGAGGCAGGGGAGAAGCAGAGAGAGCTTGCACTGGCTCCAAGGGAGCCTGGGGTTGGGAGAGTACGGCTTTTGGAGAGTAGCCCCTGGCCAGTCCGGGGACAACAGTGGGTGCCTTGGGAGGCGTGAGCTGGTAGGTGATTTGGGCCTTGTGAGGGAGGACCGTAAATGCTGGGGCAATGAGTTTGACCTCTTGTACTTGGCAGGAAGAGTCCAGATTAGGGATTCTGATGGGATAGGTCTAAAAATCAAGGGGGTCAGGGGAAGTGGGGAAGAGCTTTGGAGTCGTTGTCTCCGGTCTGGAGGGAGTTGTCTTGTGAGAGCCACAGGGGGCATACCAGTGCCAGAGGCCGTGCCATTAAGGACAAGCATTGGCACCCGCAGGACAGCAGAGCTTTAGCTGAGACAACAAAGTGCTGGGACTGAGGAGTTAGAAGTGGGGCTTCAGCATGGACTGGGTGCAGGAGCGAGCTTTATCTCCTTGAGGGGAACTGTTGGTGTCCCCGGGTCACTGGGATTTTTCTGCCCTGCTCTGGGGGGTCTCACCAATTCATAAGCCACTGTTTCTCTGGAATCAGCCAGGTGCCTACACGTTGTGCTGGGCCGACCAGCCCGACTCATCGTCAGTTTTGTACCAGCGTGCTCTTCAGCAGACCTTAAACCAAGAGACTGGCAAACTCAGGTTCAAGTGTGAGCACAGCCCGTAACTCTCTGTGGGGCCGTGGTCAAGATACCCATTCTCTTGGGGGTTTGCTTTCTTTATCTGCCAGTTTAGGACCACACCAAGTTCCTGGGTGGTAAGCTAGAGCCTCTTAAATCCCTCCTGCCTGGGGTCAGGATTAGCCCTGGAGGCCTGGGTGGGGCTGAGTCCTGGTGCAGCAGGGTGGAGAGGACTAGTTGTGACTTTGTTTTAGGGGTTTGAGCATAATTCTCTAATCCAGGGACTGATTCCTTCCGCAGACCGAGGGAGGGTTCTTTTCCCATCCCCTGTGCCTGCTTTGGGATGGAATTCCTGAAATGACCTTGGCTTCGTGGAGCCTTTCCCATTTCCTGTTCTGCTCTCCTAACCATGGTCCCTGCCCTATGCCCAGGGGCCTCATTTGTCTGGCTGCGACCTTTCTCTTTGGCCTTGTTGTGTGAGATTTCCTCTCCCCTCTCTCCTATCTTCCTTTGCATCTGACTTCAAAGTCTGAGCCTGATGTGCCCCCTGGGGGATCAGTATATATGCCTGCATGTTTGCACTCCCTTTACTCTCAAGATTGTATCCTCAGCCTGCTCCCTGTGGCTCCCTTGTTTTTTTATCACACTCATTTAAGATGGCTGTGTAATATTTTATCAAGGGAATGCTTTTAATAAGCTGTGAGTTTATTATGGGGCGTTTAGGTTGCTTTTAATTTTTGTTCTTTCGGCTAATGCTGCATTAGCTGTCTTTGTGTATTCCAGAATCATTTTATTAGGTTGGCATTTATCTAGCCTAGTGGCAACGGCCCAAGATCAGATAGAGAATCGGAATTCCCTTTTTCAAGAAAAATGTTGTGAAGATATATTTGAAATTTACTTTCAATGCTAGGAATGTTTCTGTTGTGTTTTCCATGAACAAAGAAGCAGGGCAACAGCGACGTGCGATGAGACAGAAGAGAAAGGCTACATATTTACAATTAATACCTGACCTGTTTGTCCCTAAGTGTGGAGGTGAGCTAGTACATTGTCTTAAGGAGTAATTTGTCTGCTCAAATTGAGGAATTCTGTATCTCTATAGCTTTGATGCTGTGATTAAAACAGTAGAATAAAATAAACAGTGATCCCTTCCTAATGATGTTTTCGAGAAATGCCCTAAAACAAGAAAAAGTAAATGGGATTTTCACAAACAAACAAACTAATAAACACGTCTCCTTAAGCCAGAGTGAGCCCGTCAGGAAGTGCTCTCAGCAGTGGAAGCAGGTGCAAGCTTGCCAGGAGGGTTTGGCTTTCTGTTGGTCATAAGGAAACAACCAGAATGAAACCGACAAATGAGCGTCACTAACGTGGTTCCCAGTGCTCTTTTTAGCCTGGAATCCGTGTGGCTTTGGGGTGGCAGGGAAGGCTTCCTGGGCCCTAATGATCTGTTGTTGCCATTTCAGTGTCTGGTTGATGAGTACGTAGACCGTTTCAACCTAATCCAGCAGATGTCTGCTGAGTCTTCCCAGCACACAAGGTTGCAGGGAATAAAAATTGGGGAAGAAAAAACCCTTATTTCTGAGGAGCTCATGAACTGGGAGTGGGAAGGATAAAAGAAGTTGAAACTGAGGATCCTTTACCGGCAGCTAAGGAGAGGGTCCAGGGCAGTCAGCCTCACCCTGCTAGGGAAGGGGCGGAGTTCCACCTCCTTTGGAGGCTAGTGTGGGAAGGGGGAGGAAGGGTGGTAGATGGAGGGTCAGGGAAGGGGTTTGGAGGAGATGCTTTTGTCGGCACCTCAAAGGACTGGCTGACATGGGGACTGGACTTTGCCAGCAAAGCTCAAAGGTGGATAAAGGGGATGGAAGTGGAAGGACATGGAGATATGTCTAGTGTTTGGCTGAAACTGTTGTTTTCGGGTCTGTATCAGATGCCAGGCATGGTTCTAAGCTCTTCCTATCTATTAACACATCTAATCTCTACAGTGACCCAAGGCAGGTACTATCATTGCCTCCATTTCACAGATGAAGAAATAGACATAAAGGAATTCTTTAGCTGCCCAAGACCATGCTGCCGTAGAGCAAATATCAGACCCAGTTGATTTGGCTCCAGAATCTCTGCTTCTAACCCCAAAGCTGGCCTGCCTCTGACAGAGGGAGAGAGCAGACACTAGAACCAGAGGTTTGGAGTGCCAGTGATCGGGGTACACAGGTGGAAGATTGCTCAGGGTGAAGATGAGAGGGATTGCAGGGGTGGGAGTGGGAGAGTTTGCTGAGAGCGAGAGGAGCCACAGGAAGAAAAGAGCTTCAAGGAGGGGGTTTGTCAACAGGGCCCAGCACAAAGGCCAGCAGCGCTCCAGGAGGTGAGATTTAAGAGCAAGTCTGAGGCAAGGAGAGAGCCGGATGGGCCTTTGGAGAGGGCATCCGGCTGCAGACAGCGATGTGCTGTCCATTCTGGATGGTTCTGTGTGTTGAAGGTGGGGAAGTGGGCACAGGCATTGGGTATCGTTGTCTGTGTCCTCATGTCAGTAGAAAGAGGTGTGCATGACAGAGAGGGGCAGGTGAGAGCTGGCTCTGCTAATCTGGCAAACCCAGTAGCTTTTCTGC